>NC_025698.1:29041203-29042980 GCF_000633955.1 Camelina sativa | reverse complement strand
TTTTTTCCCACACATCCTGTCCTATTGCTTCCCTAATCGCAGGGAATTCTCCCATCCTGAAATTGGTATTAATTTCTCTTAACTCTAGATTAGAGTTTCCTTCAGCGTATAGTCTTGGGGGTAATCCCTTGCTTGTTCTTCAGAAATAATCACCATCGACATCTGATAAATAATATAATTCAGCAGTAAAGCATAAAATAAATCAGCCATAACATAAAACAAACTCATACAAAAAGTATAACATAACTCAGCCACAAATACATAACTCAGATCCAAAGCACAAAATAACTCAGTCACCAATACAAAACTCAGCCGTAACTCAGCCGCAAAAGAAAACAAATCAGCCATCGAATCGAATAGATCTAACAAATCAGCTGTCATTAACGACGGCGAGAATCAGCCGTAAATCATCGATAAAAACCCACATTCAGCCGGAAACTCAAAACTAAACACTCGTCACATACCGGAACGTTTAAAAAAAGACGAACACGACGACGAAGATAGAGAGAGTGACGACGAAGAGAGAGAGTGCGACGACAAAGAGAAAGAGAGAGCGAGCAAAGACGGCGAGAGATTGACGGCAAGAGATTGACGGCAATAGAGTGGACATAGAGCTGAGTATCGTCGGCAACAAGAGACGACGAGAGAGAGTTTTTTTTTAATTTCGCGGTTTGTGAACAGTGAAAACTATTCACTTTCCCTCTCTTTGATATAAACAAGAAAAAACAACTGTCGATTTAAAAAAAAAACTGCTTAGTGATGTGTTAAATCATATCTAATGTGTATTTTAATTTGCTGATGTGTATTTTTTTTTATTTACTCAAAATGGAAAAAATAAACCCAAGGGGTAAATTGTAATTATACCCAGGACGCTAAACATTCGAATAATTTTTTGGGTTTAATAACATATGAGTAATAAACCAACTTTTGGATAACATTTGAGTAATTGTTTCTTAAAAATATGTACAGGATAATTTTGTATTGTAGTTTTGTATGTTTTATATATAAAGAATCAGTTAACTTTAGTATATATAGTTTTGTTGTGAAATGAAAATAAAAGTTGTTAACAGTTGTTTAGTTATTTGTTTGACATCAATTTTACATTGTTTTTCTTTTAATAAACTTTCGTTATTAACAGTTATTTGCTGACAAAAAAAATTCTTTGCAACCAAAGTCCAGTTCTGATACATTCTTGGTAAATGACAGAACCGTGTCGCTGAAGAAACAGAGCAAATTCTCACCAATTCTTCAGAGTTTTGATCAGTGGTAAATCACTGTGTGTTTAAAAGGAAGCAATGAGGTTTCCCAAAGAGTTATCAGTACATATCCACGTCAAGCAATGAGGTTTCCTAAAGCAAGCCGGTCATGCTTTTCATCTCACCGATAACCTCTATTTCAAAGGGGAAGGGTAATATCAAATAAACAAACCAAAACGTCAAAATCATCATTGTTTCAGCCATATCAAGTGATGTTGACCTTCCCATGTTCTGACTTTCTTCAGATGGTCCTGAAACTGGGAAAATCTCTACGAGGAAAGAGGGAACTAGAAAAGAAAAAAGGATTCACTGCAAGTAACATGTAAGAACAATCTCAACCATGAGTACTACAATAGACAAGTTCATTCTTCCAAGATCCTGAAACATCCTTTTTTCTAAACTTGAACCCCTTTGGGCATAAACCTATATACTCATGGTGTAGATTGATGCTTCGTATGTAAGTCAGTATGATGGCCCGGATGTTCGTGCGAAATCCCAAAAGCATAGACTACCATCCTTGG
>NC_025698.1:29031208-29041103 GCF_000633955.1 Camelina sativa | reverse complement strand
AGAAACTGACGAGGACGAGACAAAGACTTGCTCAGGAACAACTCTTCGAACTCGGGACGCCCAAGTATCAGAGCCCAAAACTTGCAAACGCAACGGCACTTGCCTACAGATTTCGCCGGCAATCTCGAGCTGATGTCCATTAGGACATCAGATGGGATCGGATCCGACACCAACACCGAAGAAGATGATTTTGAATTGCATCGTGAAATAGTCAGGCGACCGAAATACTTCATGGCAGCTTTCAGTCAGAGACCACCTGAAACAAATTATTAAATTCAGACCCAGACACAAACAGGGACGACCAAGTATATATATATTTAGATCAAAACCGGGATTCTGATAGCTGCAGACTTTGCCCGGACAAAAGTTAAAAACGACTCTCTGTCTTGTATGAAAACAGAGGTTGTAATAGAGGAGGACCAATTCGATTTTGTGAGAGAGAAAGTTAAGCAGACAAACACAGAGACGAAAATCGCGGAGGGGCACTTCCTATCTCAAATCCCTTGGATTAAAACTACTGTATCTAACTTTACTCATACAATGTGGAAATTAAGTACTAGTACTTATCTTTTTGACCCAAAAAAAAAACAAAAAAAAAGTACTATTACTTATCTAAATAAATAGGAAATTACACATAATTTAAAAATTAGGAATATCTCTTATTATATAAAGTTGGATTTTGAAAGTTAGCTATTAATAAGATTTTGACATGTGTCAAGTTATCAATCTAAGATTTTAACATTTATAAAAGTTAAATTTAATAGGAAGAATTTGATTACAATAAAAATAAAATATTTTGTTTAAAAAAATTATTAATAATGTAAAAAGATAATCATCAAAAATTATAGAATTTATAATAAAATATAAAGTTTTTAAAAATAATTATAAGGAGATTACATATATATATATAGTTCATACAATTCGAGATTATAATATTATTTACTTATTTTTAAAGTTATTAATTCTATAAAAAAAATTAGGAAAAGCGATTAAGGAAAATATACAGTTAATTATTAATTCTAAATTTTTTAAATACTCACTTATATAAACATAGATCGTCTTATATTTAAATAATTTATTCAAAAACATTGCTTTCAATTTGTTTAATTGGGAAATTTTTTTAAATGAGAAGGTAAATTTTTCTTATTTTTTTAAATCAAAATTTTCTCATACTTTCTGATGCTGCAGACTTTGCCCGGACAAAAGTTAAAAACGACTCTCTGTCTTGTATGAAAACAGAGGTTGTAATAGAGGAGGACCAATTCGATTTTGTGAGAGAGAAAGCTAAGCGGACAAACACAGAGACGAAGATCGTGGAGGGGCACTTCCTATCTCAAACCCCTTGGATTAAAACTACTGTATCTAACTTTCCCCGTACAATGTGGAAATTAAGTACTAGTACTTATCTTTTTGTCCCAAAAAAAAACCAAAAAAAAATTACTATTACTTATCTAAATAAATAGGAAATTACACATAATTTAGAAATTAGGAATATCTCTTATTATATAAAATTGGATTTTGAAAGTTAGCTATTAGTAAAATTTTGACATGTGTCAAGTTATCAATTTAAGATTTTAACATTTATAAAAGTTAAATTTAATAGGAAGAATTTGATTACAATAAAAATCAAATATTTTGTTTAAAAAAATTATTAATAATGTAAAAAGATAATTATCAAAAATTACAGAATTTATAAAAAAAAATATAAAGCTTTTAAAAATAATTATAAGGAGATTACATATATATATATATATATAGTTCGTAAAATTCGAGATTATAATATTATTTACTTATTTTTAAAGTTATTAATTCTATAAAAAAAATTAGGAAAAGCGATTAAGGAAAATATACAGTTAATTATTAATTCTAAATTTTTTAAATACTCACTTATATAAACATAGATCGTCTTATATTTAAATAATTTATTCAAAAACATTGCTTTCAATTTGTTTAATTGGGAAATTTTTTTAAATGAGAAGGTAAATTTTTCTTATTTTTTTAAATCAAAATTTTCTCATACTTTCTGATGCTGCAGACTTTGCCCGGACAAAAGTTAAAAACGACTCTCTGTCTTGTATGAAAACAGAGGTTGTAATAGAGGAGGACCAATTCGATTTTGTGAGAGAGAAAGCTAAGCGGACAAACACAGAGACGAAGATCGTGGAGGGGCACTTCCTATCTCAAACCCCTTGGATTAAAACTACTGTATCTAACTTTCCCCGTACAATGTGGAAATTAAGTACTAGTACTTATCTTTTTGTCCCAAAAAAAAACCAAAAAAAAATTACTATTACTTATCTAAATAAATAGGAAATTACACATAATTTAGAAATTAGGAATATCTCTTATTATATAAAATTGGATTTTGAAAGTTAGCTATTAGTAAAATTTTGACATGTGTCAAGTTATCAATTTAAGATTTTAACATTTATAAAAGTTAAATTTAATAGGAAGAATTTGATTACAATAAAAATCAAATATTTTGTTTAAAAAAATTATTAATAATGTAAAAAGATAATTATCAAAAATTACAGAATTTATAAAAAAAAATATAAAGCTTTTAAAAATAATTATAAGGAGATTACATATATATATATATATATAGTTCGTAAAATTCGAGATTATAATATTATTTACTTATTTTTAAAGTTATTAATTCTATAAAAAAAATTAGGAAAAGCGATTAAGGAAAATATACAGTTAATTATTAATTCTAAATTTTTTAAATACTCACTTATATAAACATAGATCGTCTTATATTTAAATAATTTATTCAAAAACATTGCTTTCAATTTGTTTAATTGGGAAATTTTTTTAAATGAGAAGGTAAATTTTTCTTATTTTTTTAAATCAAAATTTTCTCATACTTTCTGATGCTGCAGACTTTGCCCGGACAAAAGTTAAAAACGACTCTCTGTCTTGTATGAAAACAGAGGTTGTAATAGAGGAGGACCAATTCGATTTTGTGAGAGAGAAAGCTAAGCGGACAAACACAGAGACGAAGATCGTGGAGGGGCACTTCCTATCTCAAACCCCTTGGATTAAAACTACTGTATCTAACTTTCCCCGTACAATGTGGAAATTAAGTACTAGTACTTATCTTTTTGTCCCAAAAAAAAACCAAAAAAAAATTACTATTACTTATCTAAATAAATAGGAAATTACACATAATTTAGAAATTAGGAATATCTCTTATTATATAAAATTGGATTTTGAAAGTTAGCTATTAGTAAAATTTTGACATGTGTCAAGTTATCAATCTAAGATTTTAACATTTCTAAAAGTTAAATTTAATAGAAAGAATTTGATTACAATAAAAATAAAATATTTTGTTTAAAAAAATTATTAATAATGTAAAAAGATAATTATCAAAAATTACAGAATTTATAAAAAAAAATATAAAGATTTTAAAAATAATTATAAGGAGATTACATATATATATATATATATATATAGTTCGTAAAATTCGAGATTATAATATTATTTACTTATTTTTAAAGTTATTAGTTCTATAAAAAAAATAGGAAAAGCGATTAAGGAAAATATACAGTTAATTATTAATTCTAAATTTTTTAAATACTCACTTATATAAACATATATAGTCTCATATTTAAATAATTTCTTCAAAAACATTGCTTTCAATTTGTTTAATTGGGAAATTTTTTTAAATGAGAAGGTAAATTTTTCTTATTTTTTTAAATCAAAATTTTCTTATACTTTCTTCTTTTTTTCAGTTCGGAATAGGTAAGATTAATATGTTGATAAAAAAAGATTAATATATGTGTATTCTTTCTCTAATAAAGTTTCAGTCTAAACAATGACCTAGAAAACCTATTTATATTTCTATAACACGTTCAGGGACTAATGATGTAAATATAGAAAATTTTGGGGCAACTTTGTAAATCTTCAGAAGTTGGGCTGCTTGTGTCGGCTAAAAGGGGTGTCGACCGACACAAAGGGTGGTGTCGATCGACACCATCACCCTTGATAGTCTCCAAGTTAATTTCCTTCGGTTTAATGCTCCAAAACGTCCCAAATTGCTCCACTTTGCTACATCAATGCCAAAATCCTATAAAACTTGTAAAGACTCACAAATAACCTAAAAACACATCAAAATATTATAAAAGTCTCCTTATATCATGGTTAAAAACACATAAAAGCCATGATATATCGATACCCTCTCCATCATCAAAGGATTTGTAGGATTCTGACCAACATATCCTTTGTACTTTACCTCTCACACAGTTCCCTATTTTGTCTCTAAAGGTAGCCGGAAAAGATCCTCTGAGGCCTCAAATACCGCCTTTCGAGGCTTGGCAGTGACTTTATCCTTTGAAGCATCCGTATTCTTCCAGAGCTCTCCGCACATCACCGCTCATCAAGTCCCACTCCACAGTTCCCGGCTTTAAATCTCGGCTTGTGAAATCAATGACAGGGAGCTTAAGAGGAGGTTTGGTTTCCAAACTCACCATTTCTTGTGCTCACAAACCTGTTCTGGTTCTTCCTATGACCAATACACTTAGCTTATATTCTGAAGGGTGGGTGGGGGAAAAAATAAGTAAACAAACAACAACTACATGTTTCTTATGTTGTGACAACACATTGCTTTTGTGGGAAAAGGGTAACATTTAACCCGTACTATTTCAAAAGTGTAAATTTCTACCAAGACAACAGAACCCTGTGTTTTTCAACCTAAACCCTCACTTAGTTCAAATTTACTACCTAAACTTCAAATTTTTATCCATATTCCTATATTGACTCAACCAGCGTTAGTCAACCGTTAAATGTTTTGATCAATTTGACATGTAAGCGATGATGTGTTAAGGTCGTTGGGTTCGAAACCTTAAAACGACGTCGTTTGGAATGAAAGGTTAAAACGACGTATTTTAAATTGGGGGAAAGATCTTAAATTAGGGTTCTTCAGTAAGTTTGACTTCAATATGCTTGTGTCTCTCTTTCTCTTTATCTCACCATTAGATTAGTCTTTAGTTTTTGGCACACCATTTTCGCTGAACAGACACTGAGATAAAGAGAAAGAGAAACAAGAGCAGATTGAAATCAAACTTACTGAAGAACCCTAATTTAAGATCTTTCCCCCAATTCAAAACACGTCGTTTTAACCTTTCATTCCAAGCGACGTCGTTTTAAGGTTTCGAACTCAACGACTTTGACACGTCATTGCTTACATATCAAATTGATCAAAACATTTAACGGTTGACTAACTCTTTGAGTCAATGTAGGAATACATATAACGATTTGAAGTTTAGGTAGTAAATTTGAATTAAGTGAGAGTTTAAGTTGAAAAACATACGGTTTTATTGTCTAGGTAGGAATTTACACTTTTAAAATACTACGGGTTGAAATTTACCATTTTCCCTTGCTTTTGTCTATAATACAGAAACGTAGAAAGACTAAATTAAACTGTCTTTATCTTTGTAATATAAAAGTTCAGAGCAATTACGATAAGATCAAATCACTGAAATAAAAAAGATTTAGAGTTTTCTTTTGTCTTTTTCAAAATTTCCTGAATAAAGATATTGTGAGCTTATCATAACATGTGGATAGATTACTTTACATGCACATAAGTGACGAGATTTTAGTTGGGAAACAACTCAGAAGCAAAATCAAACAAATTTATTTTTAGAAAGACATTTATTTTGATATATCCACAATATAATTAGAACATTTTGCCTTGATGGTCGACTTGGGCACATGGGATTCCTTGGTGGCATTAAAAGATCAATCCTTTTGTGTACGTCAAAATTTTATGGGAATGGGGTTTAATAAGAACAAGTGTCTAGTATAATACGTATAGATTTTTTTTTTTTTTGAATTTAATGTTAAATTATATTCAAAAGAAAAATAAACGTTTTACAAAGTTTATGTGGCAATAAACTTTAAAACAGTTTGAAAATAAAACATTCAGTAGAATCTAGCCTCAAACCAAACTTGAATGGATGTGCTTTGACCTCCTTGAAGTGTGGTTAGACGGTTGCAGACATACTTGTCGATCTGCTTAATCAGGTGCTCTGTCGTCAATGGGTGTTCACCATGTCGTCTTCCATTCCTTTCTCTCCAAAGTAGGTAAATGGTAGTTTGAAAAGCATAACCCAGGATGAATCTTAACGTTTTATCAAGAGCATTACCCACAAGAAGAGAAAGAACTTCTTGCCAACGACTTGTGTATTTGTCTGTGAGGAGCTTTTTCACTACCCTTCCCACACCAACTGTGAATAAAAACATTGAAAGAAAAGGTGGTCTCTTGTCTGTAACGGGTGATTGCAGAAGATACAGCTTACGTTAGCCTGTGGAGACCATTGCTGCATTTTTCCCCCTGTTGCGACTCTGTTCTTGAAAATCAACCAAGTAAGAAAAGCATACTTACAAGTGGCTTGTGAGAACCATATCACTCTGTATTCAGCTAGCTGTGGGCGAGAGACATGGATGTGTGACCAAGTTTCCTTGGTAGTGAAGCTGTTCCGGTAATAGTCATTTTTCCCCTTCCAGAGTGGTACATCCTGTACCTCACGAGAGTGATGAAGCTGCAGTTTCTCTATCTCTTCCTCTACAATATTAAGTAAGGAGAGCCGATGTCGCCGTCGCCGCTGCCTAGGCAGTACTTCAGCTACGGTGCTTGGCTTTGGGATTCCGAGATCAATAAAACCCCTATCCCCCAAGACATCATATAAACAACCCAGTGAACACCAGTTATCAAACCAAAAAGAGGTAGATTCACCGTTATGCACTTCCCACTTAATGAACTGCTTTGCTAGGCTCCTATAATTCAAAAGTTTCCGCCAAATCCATGAACCACACGTTGTGTTATCCTTTTCTGCCCAGAAAGAACCACTGCGAATAAGAGACCTCTTCACCCATAATACGCATTGATTACATTACACGTATGCCACAATTTGATTCAATTTCAAACATTTTGCCATGATACTATATATACTTGGGCATATGGGTTTCTTTGGTGGCATAAAAGTTAATCATAACCATCAACAATACAAGCAGAGAGAGGCTAGAAAGAAATCAGATATAACATTCAGATTCATATACAGATTCAGAGTAAGAAATTAGGACCAACTGTCTCCTCGTTAAATACAACATTATGCTTTGAGATAACTTCACATCCCAAAGAAATCCAAAAGTTTATGTAAAAAATTACATAAGGTCATCAAACACCAATTAGCTATAAGTGAATGAATGTTTTATTCTATCATATAAAGGTTCATAGATTTCATCTTTGCAAAATTCGCTACAAGTGAAGCGTGGATGATCTTTGCGAAATCAACAAGAATGGTTTATGCTTTCAGCGAAATCTTTGCTGAATGTAAGAACAGAGCAACAAGAATGGTTATGCTTCAAATATTGACAGGCTTTTACAAGTGAGGATGCGTGGCGTCAACCATTTGTTCTGTGCATTTATCAAATCCTCTGTTTTTGGAACAGAGAACAATCCGGCTGAGAATCTCGTGTTCATTCCATTCTTCATCACTCAGTAAATACCACCAACTCCCACTAGAAAGTTCTCAGTTTAGGTCTTGACTTGTGAAGACAATTACCGGGAGCGAAGAGCAAGAGTGGTTTCCGAACTCATTATTGTTATCACTCAAAACCTGTTCTCTTTGTGCTCATATCTAGCTTTTGAAGGTTGGGTCTTAAGCATTGTTGATTAGTAATACCATAAATTCAGAGTCTTATTATATTTTTATTAATTAGATCCATTAATTAGTCTTTTGTTTTTGAAATGGAAATTAATTTTCTAATATCTTTCTTAGGTTGAACTACTTTAAAGACTCCACCATAGAAATTTGGTGGTACTTGTGGGTTACTGTGATGTTAAAAAAAAATACCTTTTTTTTTATTACTCATCATACTCACTACTGCAAAGCGTCTCTTTTGCAATCTATCTCGCTCATTATTCCCTTATTTTTCTCAAATGTATATATAGAAATTATTTTTTGTTTTTTACGTTTTTTTTTCTTTCTCATATTTACATTCATCCACTATAAAAACTTCCAAAAAACTTTTTTTTATTTCTTCTTCTTTATTTGTATAATTTGTTTTCGAGATTAATATTAGGAACTCTTAATATTATTACTCTGACATCAAGATATTGGGTTGTTGTTGTTTACAAATAGACTGTTTGAAACAGTCAAACATTGATTCTGTTTTAAAGGAAGTAAAAACAAAGGTTTATTACATGGAGAATCAGATTACAAGAGGCTACAATAAGTCTTGAGACCAGATAGATCTCTCCTTCCGGATCCCTCGCAGGTGAACTTATAGTATGCTTCGAAATCAAAGGGGTTAAACAGGCGAGGATACTCGGCATCAACCATCTCCTCCGGTGCACATATCAAATCCTCTGTATCTGGCATAGAGAAAAGTCCAGCTGAGTACCTTGTTTCCGTCCCCATTCTAACCACACGGTGAACCGCAGATTGCACCCTGCCGTTCAGCAGTACCTGAAAACATCTTTCAGCATCATCATCTATTGAAAAGTATAGTAGAGAGAAAAGGTTGGGACTTACATGCAAAATACTTCCACCAATGACGAGGAATGAAGAATCTTGAGAAGGATTGGCTATGATCCAGTGGCTACCGTCTATGGTTC
Source organism: Camelina sativa (assembly GCF_000633955.1). NCBI lineage: Eukaryota > Viridiplantae > Streptophyta > Magnoliopsida > Brassicales > Brassicaceae > Camelina > Camelina sativa. The sequence goes on along the minus strand of NC_025698.1, from coordinate 29,032,483 downwards.
TCACCTCTAACCCTCCGTATGCTACATCGTTCTGGCAAACTATGGTGAGCACATTTCTATCTGTATGAGCCTCCATGCCTAGCCCCTCCTCTGTTTCATCAACTCCATTGTATTTCATCATCCGCATTAGGCATTTCGTCGATTTGAGATGTTCGTCTATGTAGTTTTCATCGATATCGAAGCTCTTCATAACCATTCTCCGGATCTTGAAGTCCAGTTCTTATACATTCTTGGTAAATGACAGAACCGTGTCGCTGAAGAAACAGAGCAAATTCTCACCAATTCTTCAGAGTTTTGATCAGTTTTTTAAAACATCCTAACGAAAGAAGCAAATATTTTAAAGATCATAAAACCTGAAATTCTTGTTGCCTTGAGGCCAAAGCTTCTGAGTAAAGGATTTGACGTTCTCTTCATTGTCTGCAACGTGACATTATTACCTGCGCAGTACTAAGGGTTGCAGAACTCACAGGATCTAAAAAGTCTCCTCCCGGAGGTGAAACTGCACCAACATACTAATCACTGCAATTTAAATCTGAAGAAGTACAAATTAAGAAAGAACCTGAGCTAAGGGGATTATAAATTGCTATGTAAATGTTGTTCTATTATGAATATACATCAGTAGACAAATGATTTTTATGCACTTTATTTTATTTTGAATATATAATAGACAAATGAAAAGAGTCACAACCTTGCTATATATATGTCAAAAACGTACTTGAAACATGTTAATCTAGATTAAAATCTACGCAAGTGCCTCTTAAAATAAGCTACAAGCCTTCCAAGATCCTGAAACATCCTTTTCCTAAACTTGAACCCCTTTGGGCATGAACTTATATACTCATGGTGTAGATTGATGCTCCGTATGTAAGTCAGTATGATGGCACCCGGATGTTCGTGCGAAATCCCAAAAGCATAGACTACCATCCTTGGATTCTCGGCCTTCTCAATCCTGAGGAGATCATCTACTTCCGGTTGAGTCCTGGTTCGGAACTTGCGATGGTTGAGCATGGTCACAAGACGAGATACCAACAGACCAACATACCAATCCATCAGCCAATCTAGACACTCGCACGTTTCATCTCCAATTCTCAGTAGCTTCCCAATACCAACGTCGTCCTTGTTCCCTTTCCCGCCTTCAACTATCTCCCTGTGCAGATACACATTATCGTAAATCTTTAATGTCAAAGTAAAATAATTGACTCCTCGAGAGCTCGGATGAACAACATTATTACCAAACTGCTTGTCAGATAAGTACTCTGTTGCTTGGTCAGCAGT
>NC_025698.1:29030720-29031153 GCF_000633955.1 Camelina sativa | reverse complement strand
TACTAAGGGTTGCAGAACTCACAGGATCTAAAAAGTCTCCTCCCGGAGGTGAAACTGCACCAACATACTAATCACTGCAATTTAAATCTGAAGAAGTACAAATTAAGAAAGAACCTGAGCTAAGGGGATTATAAATTGCTATGTAAATGTTGTTCTATTATGAATATACATCAGTAGACAAATGATTTTTATGCACTTTATTTTATTTTGAATATATAATAGACAAATGAAAAGAGTCACAACCTTGCTATATATATGTCAAAAACGTACTTGAAACATGTTAATCTAGATTAAAATCTACGCAAGTGCCTCTTAAAATAAGCTACAAGCCTTCCAAGATCCTGAAACATCCTTTTCCTAAACTTGAACCCCTTTGGGCATGAACTTATATACTCATGGTGTAGATTGATGCTCCGTATGTAAGTCAGTATGA
>NC_025698.1:29024179-29030660 GCF_000633955.1 Camelina sativa | reverse complement strand
ATTAAGGAAAATATACAGTTAATTATTAATTCTAAATTTTTTAAATATTCAGTTATATAAACATAGATCGTCTTATATTTAAATAATTTATTCAAAAACATTGCTTTCAATTTGTTTAATTGGGAATTTTTTTTAAATGAGAAGGTAAATTTTTCTTATTTTTTTAAATCAAAATTTTCTCGTACTTTCTTCTTTTTCAGTTTGGAATAGGTAAGATTAATATGTTGATAAAAAAAAAATATATGCGTATTCTTTTTCTAATATTGTATTTAAATAGAAAATTACACATAATTTAAAAATTAGGAATATAAATTATAAAAACTTTACATTTATATTTATATAGTGTTTTTATTTATAAGTAAACTAATAAAAAGTTAAAACTTTACGTTTATTTTTGTTTTTACAGCAAGAAGCCTAACTTAAATTTGTAGGAGCTTAATAAGATTTAGATATAAAAGAATTCTCGAGGAAAACTCTCTCATCCCGGGTATAAATGTACCCTCAAAGAAGAAGTCAACTTTCAAAAAGTTGGATCTCACCTCTTCCTACTAAAAGCACTAGTACCAACGGTTTTACATGATCAAGGTTTTTACCATTGTCTGGTTCATCTTTTAGAGGGTTAACCACAAACGCAACAGCAAAATTGAAATATTCTATATCCTCTTTCATGTTCTCAGAAATATTTTTTTCTGACATCGACCCCTAAACTTTTGTATACAATGTTATTAGTTTTTAATTAAAATTTTAGAAGGAATTAATTAATACTAGTGTCTTTCTGAAGTTTAAGAGCCAACCATGGTCATGTTGGTTTGGTAAACGAGACGCTCTGGATACAATATCAAAACGTAGTATTTGGACGTAACATCTAAATGATATTCGTTTGTATNTTAGAGGGTTAACCACAAACGCAACAGCAAAATTGAAATATTCTATATCCTCTTTCATGTTCTCAGAAATATTTTTTTCTGACATCGACCCCTAAACTTTTGTATACAATGTTATTAGTTTTTAATTAAAATTTTAGAAGGAATTAATTAATACTAGTGTCTTTCTGAAGTTTAAGAGCCAACCATGGTCATGTTGGTTTGGTAAACGAGACGCTCTGGATACAATATCAAAACGTAGTATTTGGACGTAACATCTAAATGATATTCGTTTGTATTTTTTGGTTCATTCGTCCAGAAATAGTATATGGATACAATTATGTTTGTTTTATAATTTGATATTTGTATCTAGATACAATATACATAAAATGACCAAAAAGTCATTTATTTTGTGTTGAAGATATTTTAGTGGTTTTAATTATGTTTTTAGATAAATTATTTTTGTATTAAATTCAAAGAAACATCTACCATTTAAAATAAAATTATTTTGCTTTGGCGGGAAAACTAGATTTTGCGATTTTAGAGGAAAAACATAAATTTGCAGTTTTTGGTAGGAAAACATAATTTTGCAGTTTTCTGAATTTTTGTTGAGATTTTTTGTTAAACTAAACAAATAAACATAAGTTTGATTATAAAATACTCGTATTTATTGGTAAAGTCAACAAACATTAACGAGTAAAATGTAAAAGTTAATAAATTTAACGATTATAATAATATAATCTAGCAGAATTAGCGCATTACTTAAGCCGAAGCAATGTTGGAAACTTTTTTGTTATTTTTGTTTACAGATTACAGTTCATCATTGTTTTGACATTTTTTCTGTAAAAAATAGTATCCAAAAAAAAAAGTCTAATATGGATAGTTAGTATGATTATGTTTTGGTTTATATGTAAATATAGATAGATTAATATTTTAATTTTATTTTAGAACATATATTGTTAAAATTGTAGAAAAATATGACTTGAGATTGGAGAAAGTAGAAAGGAGATAAGTGGAGATAGCTGGAATTTATAAAGACCAAATGGGGAAAGCGAATTTCATTACTTAATGGTTACGTTAAACTGGTTTTAATATTTAAATGTATTTTTTTTTTTTTGAACTGAATAGAATAAAATAAAAGTAACTATTGACGGTAATATCTTTCAATATGATACAGATAATGCTAGTAAATAAACTATTTGTTTTGCTCAACTATAACTAACAAGATGATAAAATGTGAAAATTATAAAGAAAATTGCATCATAAATATATTAAAATTTTAGAGAAAGAGAGAAGAGCTTTATCATCGCAGCAAATAATCGTATCGTACGGTCGAGATTAAAAGATTGACTTAAAATCATCATAGGCATGAACGAAAAAGGCCCATTAATAATAGCTTATTATGGCCCAATACGAGTGCTATGTTGTTTACTCTTTGTTGAGCAATTTAAGTAAGTAAAGAAGAAGTAGGGGATCACAAGCGGGAGATTGAAATATTGAGTTTCATCTTCTTCTCCGACGAGACGAGACGAGACGACAACGATTGGGTAGCCATTTTTTTCTTTCTGGGGAACTAAAGATGCTTAATTGATTTTATATCTGCTCTAAATTCTTGATCTTTAACCTAAATATGTCTGTGTTTCTGTAATTTTTCAGCGACGAGTCTACTTCTCCGACGGGACGACACCACTGCGATTAGGGTTTTTCTGAAGCGCAGGGCTTATACAGTTAGTTCTGAGAGAAGAAAATATGCTCCCATCCAACAGTACCAATAGAGACATTTGTGGCATTATCAAACATGGTAGAACTAAAATCATTGTGTGTTTAAAAGGAAGTTTATTTTAAACCATTTTGAAAATGAGGTTTTTATAAGAACAAGTCCTAAGCATAATACTCACAGATTACATTACAAGTATGCCACCATATAATTAGAACATTTAGCCTTGATTGTGTCGACTTGGGCACATGGGTTTCTTTGGTGGCATTTGATAAGCCTAAACAAGTGTATATAAAAAAGAATCGCAGAGATGAAGTGGCACGTGTGGAGCAGGAGAGGAACACGTGCGGATGAGCTAGTTCATTGCTTAAATACTTTGTAAACAGAATAGTGGTGGTTTATGTTGTTTGTGAGGGAACAGAGTCGTATATGACTTATGAGGGGAGTTGGTTATGATCTAGCTGCATCTAGAGGCCACTCTTGTTATCCATTGTAACAGAGTTGTTCAGATAATAAAAAGAGAGATTCTTTTTCTTATCAGCATTAAAATACCAATCATTTGTGTACGTCTTACTTTTATGAAAATGAGGTTTAATAAGAACAAGTGTGTAGTAGTACAATACGCATAGATTACTTTCAAACATTTTGCCATGATAGTTAGACGATTTGATTTGATTTCTATTCTCTCTGTTTGTATTGTTGATGGTTATAATTAACTTCTATGCCATGATATGGATTTCTTTGGTGGCATAGAAGTAAATTATTACCATCAACAATACAAACAGAGAGAGTAGAAAGTAATCAGATATAACATTCAGATTCATTTACAGATTTTTCGCACTGTGTCCAAGACATAAGGACCAATTGTCTGCTCGTTAAATAACCCCATTATGCTTTGAGATAACTTCACATCCAAGAAATTCAAAAGTTTTTGTACAAAATTACATAAGTTCATCAAAAACCAATTAGCTATTAGTGATTGAATGTTTTACTCTATCATATAAAGGTTCATAGATATCATCAGCCTGGATATCATTCTTTGCGAAATCAATAAGAATGGTTATGCTTTCAGCTAAATCTTTGATGAACATAAGAACAAAGCAACAAGAAGGGTTATGCTTCAAAATCAACAGGCTTACTACACAAGTGAGGATGCTCGGCCATTTGTTCTGTGCATATATCAAATCCTCTGTTTTTGGAACAGAGAACAATCCGGCTGAGGATCTCGTATTCATTCCACTCCTCATCAGTCATCACTCGGTGAGTACCACCAACACCCACTAGAATGTTCTCAGTTAGGTCTTGAGTTGTGAAGACAATGACCGGGAGCGAAGAGAAAGAGTGGTTTCCAAACTCATTATTGTTGTCTCTCAAAACCTGTTCTCTTTGTGCTCATATCTAAGCTTCTGAAGACTACTAGGGTCGATCTTAAGCATTGTTAATTAGTAATCACATAAATTCAAAGTCTTGTTGTACAACTAATATAGAAAAAACATAATTTGGAACGACCATTATTTGCATGCATTATGATGGAGATATATTTACATGGAAACTAGGAAACAGCAAATCAAACAAGTTTATTCTTATTCTTATTCTTTTATTTGGGGAAAGACGTTATTTTTTTTTGTATCGTGAGAGGCCACACTAAGTCCTAAGAGCACATAGATCTCTCCTTCTAGGCCCCTCAGTAGTATATTGGAAGTATCCTTCAAAATCAACTGGCTTATACAAGCGAGGATGCTCAGCGTCAACCATTTCTTGCGGTGCATATATCAAATCCTCTGTTTTCGGAACAGAGAACAATCCAGCCGAGAATCTCGTGTTCGTTCCCATCCTCATTACTCGGTGAACACCCGTAAGCACCCGACCATTCAAAAGTACCTGAAAACATGTTTTACATTGTAAACATCATAAAAATTAATGTATATATGTTAAGTAAAAGTTTGGTCTAAACTTTACGTGTAGCATCGCTCCGCCAAGAACGATGAATGAAGAATCATGTGAAGGATTGGCTTTGATCCAATGCTTATCGTCTTTAGTTTTCACCTCGATTCCGTCTTGTACATCGTTCTGGCATAGTATGGTGAGCATGTTCCTGTCTGTATGAGCCTCCATGCCTAACTCCTCCTCTGTTTCTTCAACTCCTTGGTACTTCATCAGCCGCACGAGACATTTCGTCGACTTCAGATGTTCGTCTATGTAGTTTTCGTCGAGCCCGAAACTCTCCATTATCATTCTTCGTGTCATGAAGTCCAGTTCTGATACTTTTTCAGCGAATGACATAACCGCCTCGCTGCAGAGACAGAGCATTTTTAGGGTTCATGTATTTCAAATCCGAAATTTTATAAAACCAAAATGAAAAACCTGAAAATGGTGTTGCCTTGGGGCCAAAGCTTATGAGTGAAGGCACTGACTTTATCAGCATCTTCTGCAAAATCAACGCCCATGACCTCGAACAAAGGTAACGTAGGAATCTGACCAACATATCCTCTGTATTTTCTCCTTGACACAACTCTCTGTTTGGTTTCTAAAGGTAGTTGGAAAACCTCGTCAGCAGCATGGAAAACCGCCTTTCGAAGTTCGACAGGGACTTTAAGGCCTCGAAGCATCCGTACTCTTCTAGAGCTTTCCGGACATTGCCTCTCACCGAGTCCCAATCGACAGTTCCCGGCTTTAGATCTCGACTAGTGAAATCGATGACCGGGAGCTGAAGAGCAAGGGTGGTTTCCCAACTCACCATTTTCTCTTTTAAGAAACTTGTTCTTGTTTTTAGATGTCTGTCTATGTGTTCTTATATAAGCTTTCGAAGACCACTAGAGTTTGATATTTTTCAAAAACATTATCATAATTCCGAGATCATATCATATGTTTTCATGGACAACACTCGTTTATATCTTTGTGATGTAGAAAATTCTTAATATCGTACTCTTTTTGTTGTAATATTCAATCTTAGAAAAGTTTTAGAAAGGTTTGATTGGATCAAATAGTTTTTTTTCTTAATACCTTTATTTAATATTGTCTTAATTTCATAATCACATTATAGATTCTATGGTACTATCTGATAAGTGACAGCACTCTTTTATCTTTGTAATAATATAGAAAACCCGTAAACTTCACACTCCTATTGTTTTAGGGCTTGTTTTAGACGTGTAGTATACGGCTTCAAATCGGTTTCATTGGATCAAATTTGTTGGAAAATGATTTTTGAACCTTTTATCCTGTCTCACTGAAAATAAGTTGAGATCCCAATCAGATAACATTCACGTCAATTCTAAAACATTATCACTTAATTTGATCAATGATCAATATGATAACATCACGTTAATTCTAAAAACATTATCACTTTGATCATCAAACTTCTGTACCACAATATGCTTTGAGAGTGGAATTTGCTTCACGGCCTTCTTTGGTTGCAAAGAAGTTTATGAGAGCGATGTTATTGAATGGCTTATACATAAGAGGATGTTCGTCATCCACAAGCTCCTCAGGAATCGAAACCGAGCCCGTAACGAACGAGAAAAGACCTATAGTGTACCTCACCTTGTCACCTTCCATTGTCACTCTATGTTCACAAGAACGTATCCTGTCATTGCTCCAACCCTAACCATATATATCCATGGAAAATTACATACAAAATAAACGCATACCAAACCAAACAGCTAGCCAAAACCGACCTATTATCAAATGAGTTTTTTTTTTCTTATATATACTAATTAGGCCTCGATTGAACCCCATGCAGTTTTCAACGTTTGTATAGAAAAATGTTTTTGATATATATATAGTAAAGGATCGTAATATCTATATTATTTTAGTCTACTCAGTTGAGTTATTTACGTTTAACAGATAAATGGTACTAATACTAAATGTAATGAAAATGCAAAACAAAAAAAAAAAAAAAAAA
>NC_025698.1:29014448-29023844 GCF_000633955.1 Camelina sativa | reverse complement strand
GAAACCTAAATCAAAGATATTTCATTAGAGTGTTACCATAGAGATGTCACCGGCCATGACGACGTATGACTTGAGTGGGAGTTGAAGGGAAATCCATTCACCGTCTTTTGACTTTACCTCTAAACCATTTACGTCGTTTTGGTGAAGTATCGTTAAGAAAGTCTTGTCTGTGTGCTGAGGAAAAGCTGGCATTGAGATAGACTCTGGTGGAGCCAAATACATGAGAAATTTGAGTAGGTAAGTCTTTGCTTTGACGTGCGATTCGTAGTGTTTCTCAACACCGTAGTTCTCGAATATAATCCTCACCACTAGCCGGTCCAATTCCGCAACTGCGTTTGAAAATCTGTGTATGGTTTTGCTGCAAAGCGTAAAATTAAACAATTAAAAACTATAGTCAGGGTTTCAAAGTAGACCAATCTATCGAAAACTTTAAGCTAGTTTTCTCTGTCCAAATGAAAAGTATCAAATTTAAGTAAAAGTGACCAACTCAAAACTAACTGGTAGCCAGTTCATTGGTACATGTCCCTTATATATTACTTTAGCTAGGTTTCTATCGTATTGCAAACATGAAATTTGTAACATAAACTGGTCATAGTGCTTTTTGGTTTTACGAAGTAGTAAAAGTTATTGGCTTCATTTGACATTAAAACTAGATATAATCGAGTTAAGACATACCAAAACTGATCATTTCCTTGAGGCCACATGAGATTAGTGAATTTCTTAGCATCTTCTTTGTTGGTAACATAATCAATTCCAAGACCCTCGTGAAGAGGGATTATAGGCATTTGACCAACGTAGCCGTGGTACGGCTTCTCATTCACATTCTTCATCTTCGTCTCCGTCGGGAGATCGAACAGATCCTTAGCAGCGGCAAAGACTGAATTGTCTAGTTGCTGCGTTACTCCATCGTAAACCGCCACGAAACAGCCGTACTCCTCTAAGGCCTCACAAGCAGCTCTCGAAATGGAACGCCACGCAGACGTTCTTGGTTTTAAGTCTTGCTCTCTCGTGAAATCAAGAATCGGGACCTTAGTAGTGTTCAGGATTGATTCCATATTTGGATACATTATGTCTAATTTGATCTTTCTTGCATTTGTCAGAAGCACTTATTATTAATAGAGAATTTGTTACTTATATTAGTGAGTTTATATAATTTTTTGTGTGACATAAGTAATGAGTTTTATAGTATTGTAAATTCATATGGGCGTTAAAATATGAAATGAGCAACAAAAAAAAAAGCTCTATATAACGATATTTATATGAATAGAATGGTAGTTTTCGTTGTCAAAAAAAAAAAAATGGTAGTTTTCTTTGTTAAGCAAGAATTCATTTTATTAGTACCTAAATATGTTTTAGAACCAAAACCGTATTAAATAGTCGATCCATACTTATATATTAGTCTGATAGTTATTTCTTTTTAAGAACCATGTATTGGAAAACCTCAAATCTAAACTGTAATCACTACTACATAGTGTGGTCCAAAGAAATGGTGACATAATTTATAATGTGGTCCATAGATTCGGTGACTTGTAATATGACTACTACATAGTGTGGTCCATAGAACTGGTGACATACTAGTAAGTAATATTAGTAAAGAGACTTTTTGGTTTCATTCTAAAATGAATAATTGAAACTAAGCAGAAAGATGCCTTCAAGATTTGTCTTCTAATGAACACCTAAAATCTTATGTATAAGCCATTTGATCAACCACAATACTCATGTACTTTTCAATTAGAATTACATGAATCAATATAAAGATTGGTTGCAATAACTATTACCCAATTAATTAATGAATTTATAATATGTTCTTAACTACAAATTTTCCGATAAATAGCAAGACACAAATATCACTAACTTTCATATCTCAAATCTCATATAATTTTGTAAATTCTATATATTTAAGTATTCAACTAACATTGTCTTAACGTATTTCAATATAGATGTAGCATATGCTATATGTTTATAAGAAAATCAATATGTGTATATGGTATGACATGATATGATATATGTATATATATATATATGATATTTTTGTTTTGGAATATGATGAAATATTTAATTTTTCTATCATCTAAATTATCTTCGTTCTTAATTTTTTCTTTGGGACATTAGTACTACATACATATTACGAACATCATGATTTACAGTTTTATTTTCAATTTTACTTGTCATCTTAAGATATGTGGCGTATTTCATCTTTAGCTTTTAAATTTGTATTCATTTTAAAATAAAAATTCACATGAAATTATTAGTTAACTAGTTTTCAATTTCTATTCGTTTATTAATATTATTTTAATCATGTATCATTTATCACTATATAGTTAGTTAACATATATAAAATATATGCTTATGTTAATTTATTAAAAACAAATTGTTGTGAATTGTAAATATATATAAATTAGGTTTTGGTCTTACTTATATTGCCAATATTGGTACAACTGAATCACTTTCCCATATGATTTTAATATATGACTTCATCAATCATGTTGGAATAGCATCTTTAGTTTTGAATTAATTATCGCAGATAATATTTATCTTGATAATTGAATCTTAATAATAATATAATAAATAATAAGTTAGTTTTCTTGTGTTTGCTAGACAGTGGAAAGACTATCGATTGAACTAAGAAACTATAAAACAATAATTGAGAGAAACATTGTAAAAGTTTTGTACAAGTTTTCAAAGATACTTTTAAATAATATTTATGTAATATAAACTATTAAATAATCAATTTATTCAGTAAATTACCAAAATCTTTTAAAAGTTATTTGTATTTATATACTATAATCTCTTGAAAGTATATAATTACATATTTTGTTATATTAATTTCAAACCCACACAACGTTTGAGACATTCCCTAGTAAAAAATATGGCAATGCAAAATTTTCTGTTAGCACCTATAAAGCTATTCACCACTGCTCTTTTTTGGATGATTTTTTTCTCGGTTCTTACATAACTCATTAAGAGCGCATCTTGGGCTGTAAAATTAGGGCCGATTCGAGATCAATGGCTTCATCAGCTTGGTTGGTCGGCTGATGATGCTACTAGCGCTATGATGGCATAGAGAAAGTGGACTGATGACTATATTATATGGTCCATAGAACCGGTGACTACTAGTTATAATATTATGAAATATTTTGTTTTTATTCTAAAACGAATAATTGAAACCTAAGAACCAAGATCCTTCAAGATTTGTCTTCTAGTGAACACCTAAAATCCATTTTCATCTGAGAGAATATTTTATCACAATAGTATGAGATTTATATAAACATAAGAAATGATCCACCAAAAAGCCCACCAAAACCTTGAAAAAATATATATTGACAAACATAATGTCTTGTAAAATTCCCACCTTAGATTTCTCAAGAGAAGATTTGAAACCAGGCACGAAATATTGGGAATCAACAAGGAAGAACATCACACAAGCACTTGAAGAATATGGATGTTTCATCATAGATCTTCAAGACAAGACTCCGTTAAATCTTCTTGATCAAGTCTTTGGTTCTTTGGTCGACTTGTTTGATCTTCCGACCCAGACCAAAATGAAGAACAAATACAATAAGCCCTTAAGTGGATACGTTGGTCAGATTCCAACTCTTCCTCTTCATGAAAGTCTTGGCATTGATAATGCCACTTCGTTAGAAGCAACCAGAAGCTTCACGGGTTTGATGTGGCCGCAAGGAAATGAACATTTTAGGTATGTTTTAAAAGGATTCGATCCATTTTAGAAGCCTCGCTTTTTGTTTTCTGATATTTAAACCTTACACTTTGCTTGGTTTGTGTTAGTGCATGTTTGCATAACTATGCGGAGTTTGCAGCCAAGCTTGATCAAATAGTCATTCAGATTGTTTTCGAGAGCTATAACGTCGAGAAGTACTACAATCCATACATGGAATCAACCACTTACCTTCTCCGCATGCTGAAGAATTGTGCACCGAACATTAAAAACCCTACTTTAGGATTTGTTACACACACAGACAAGAGCTTCACAACAATACTTCACCAGGACCAAGTCAATGGGCTTGAAATGGAAACTAGAGAAGGAGAGCGAATCATTATCAATCTATCATCACCTTCACTCTTCATGGTGTTCGCAGGCGATGCATTTAGGGTAACGTTAGGTTATAAATACAAAATTACAACCGTATACAAAACATAAATTGAACTAATTTACGTGTATACATATATATACCTTTAGGCATGGAGCAACGATAGGGTTTGGTCTCCACGACACCAAGTTCTAGTGAGCGGTGAAACAGACAGATACTCTCTTGCGATGTTTGCGTTCAACAGTGGAACACTTCAAGTACCAGAAGAGCTTATTGATCATCAACATCCTCTCATGTATAAGCCATTTGATCATCTCGGTCTTCTTCGATTCTACCGTACCGACACAGGTTACAAATCAGAGTGTCCCATCAAAGCCTATTGTGGTATTTAATTCGCTTCTATTATGTAGTGTATCCACTATCCACTATCTAAAGCTTTATGTTGTGAAAATGTAATAATCTTAAAAGAGACAAAAATAAGTGTAATCTTACTCTGGAAAACATATATACAAACTTGCACGTTAAGTCACAACAAGGACACGATCCATTTCTTGGTGTGTAATCATACAACAACTAATACACAAAATCAAGAAAGAAAAAAAATCATTCATCATCACTGCGATTTCCATTGACACGGACTCCAGAAACCATTTCGGATTCAGACATTACTCTCTCATACTTAACAGAACGAGAAGGGAGAATCCTAAACCGTCCATAGCTTAAAGCTTGGGAAAGCTTGTCATAGTCCCATCTCTGCTGAACAAAGACAATGACCGCAAGTAGTATCGCGGTAACAGGTATAGCCACATCCCCAAACTTAGAGAAGAAGTCGAAATTCGGATTAACAAACTCGTGTTCTTCTCCCATGAAGTAAGGATCAGGAACAGAACCAATGATGTAGTCATAGACGTGAGGGAAAAGCCTGACAAGAGTGATCCCAAAGTAGTATAGCTTCCTTAGTGGCTGCTGAGAATCAATCTCCCACATAACATTAGCAATAACCTGAGGGAGCAAAAAGAAATCTTGTACCAAACCAATATATTCCTCTGTTTCGGTTTGCCACCAATTCGAAACAGCAGGTGCGTAACCTCCAACAACTAATCTATCTGATCTTGCTGGATGTAGAATCAGAGCAAGTATGTATCCTAGTGCGTGTAAGATCAAGGCAATGAGGAGCACACGGCGATCACTTGGAACTTTATGCGGTTCTTGAGGTGTTCGAGTGAGCAATCTTGCACGAGACCTCCACACTTTCTGACAAAGCCTTAGAGTTAGTAGGAAGCAGACCATCACAAGTAGCTTCACAGTGTAATCAATCACATTGAACCATTGACTTCTCTGTAGCTCAAATGAAGGTGTTTCGTACGTTGTTGCTGAAGCTGCTTTTCTTTTAAAGAGAGCCTCAGCTCCAGTAATCAACGGCAAGCTATACCCAAGAGCTTGAACTCCTAGCATTACAAGCGAAACAAAAGGAAGCGAGTCTGTATTGCTACCGACGTAAAAAAGCTGGCTCGTGATGCAACCGATAGAGAATGTAAGTGTGAGAACCCGTAAGATCCCTTCAACGCCTGCACGAGAAAGAATGTCTTCACGTTGCCTTCGGTAAAAGATAGGAGTTGTTTTGAGCTTCACAGGTTTAAAATAGAGAGGATCATCCTCTGGTCTTTTGCTGGATATAGAAACCTTAGCTGTTGGATCAGCCAACCATCGTGATTTGATGGGTGGATAAGATACCACCACGTCGATCAAACAATCCAGCCCAGCTTCAAGATCAGCACTGTCGAACAAGATTTTCCAAGAAGCTCTCACATCTCTGCATCCTACAAGATACATTCTCCCAACATGCTCATCGTAAAGACCTTCCAAGTAAATAACAGAGAAGTTACCAAAATATTCCCCTGTAAGTGAGATTTGAGCTGATACATTCAGAAGAAGCTGCTTCTCAGTGTACGAAGCTTTTGTGCGGTAAGGAGTAGTCTGTTGTGGAATGGAAACGTTCATAGTACGCCAGAAAAGTCCGAATAAAGGACCGAGCGAGAGAACATCCATGCCGAAGTTAGTCCCTGAGGCCAGCTTGTCAGTAAATGCAGGGGTATGAAAAGTCAAGTCCTCAGCTAAATGAGAAAGACTTGTAAGCAAATCATCAGAATCTTCCAATTTGGGAAACCACATTACCGACTTCTTGATTATGGTTCCGAAAGAGAACTCTTGGTTTCTCTCAAGCATAGCACCAGCTTTGTCTAACTTGGAGTAACTATAAAACGGTTTCGAATCCGAAGACTGGAAGTAGTTCTGCATATCCATAGGCTCCACAAGCTTCTCAAAGGATAAAGGGAAGAAAGAAGGAGTCAAGTTCTTTTCGGTATTTAAGCAAGAGAACGTTCCAACGAGTATACTTCGCTGCCTTATCGAAAAGGTAGTTGGAATATACAAACAGACACGAGCATTACAGCCATCTACTTGACCAGTCCTGCACCCAACCATACATAACTGCCCACTCGAAGGCTTCCACATCCCTTCAGCTGTAACAGTCATATTGTCTATCCCTGACCTCAACCCTGAAATGTAAAGATTCTCATTCGGGTGAACAGCGCGAAAAACCGCTGAGACTTTTGTAACAGCATCTGTTTCAGACCGAGCTGCAGTTTCCTCACAATGTATGTTCTGCATATACAACTTCACATCTTTAAAGCTACCATCAGTTGATTTAATATCTCCATCAGACGCAAAAGGACCCAATTTGCTGCAGTACTCATCTGTACCGTTACATTTCCAGTTAGGTACAACGGTGAGTGGCGAACGGTTAGCAACTCTTTGTAGAAGATCACAGAACCCTTTCCCTTTATAGACATTGATACCACTTCCAGAATTTGTAAAGGTTTCGTTTTTATAAGGATACGGATCACAAGCCTTTGATACCAAATCATTTGAGACGAAATCGTACCCAACAGATTTCCCAAGCTGAGAAGACAGATGAATCTTGTCGAAAAACTTAAGACTAGGCTTCTGGTTTAGACTTGTAAGCTCTCCTCTGATCACTCTTTTAGTCAATGTGAATCTTTTCGGATAGCGAAGAAGAAGCAGAATCTGATCATCTTGTAAAAGCGGAGGCGTGTCATGTTCCTTAACCCATTTCCATGGATCAGTAGAAGATTCAGATTCGTCACGAGAAGGCAACATTGTTTCACCAAGCATACACAACACTCTCTCATCATCACCACTGTTCTCAAAATAAACCCCTTGGAACGAGATCTTAAGCTGAGTGTGACTAGGCCATAACTCAAACTCACGGATCCCATAGTAAGATCTCAAGCTTGGCAACTCGTTGAACATTGTGATCGCGAGTAGCATAACACCATTGACGCCTACGTATCTCTTGGTTCGATGTGGGAGATCTAGATCTGTGACTGAGAAAGAAACAAGATTCATAGGCTTCGTCGACGAGTTCTTAGGTGTGTTCGTCGAATCAAACGGTAGAATCGGAGAATCACCAGAATCTTGATTCCAATCTCCGTATCTAAAACTAAGTCTTTTTTTGGATTTTCTTGGAGCCATGGAGAGGTCTTCGAGCTTCAATTCAGAAGCTGAAGATAACACAGATTTGCACTTACGCTTCACTTCATTGATCCGATCGTAACTAATCTTAGGGGTGGATGATGATGATTCATCGCCGATTGATTCAAAAACAGGAGCGGACTCTATCTCAGAGAAGGAAGCAATTACAAGAGAAGAGAAGAACCCACATGCTAGAAGGATCAAAAGAAGAAGCTTTATTACCGTTTTCATACTGACAAGAACAGTGGAAGCCTTCTTTGGTCTGGAGAAAGAAAAAAAAAAAGACAGGAACTTGCGAGTCGCGTCAATTGATTTTTTTTTTAGTTTCGGACAAAGATTGAAACTTTGATTGAAAGGGAAGAGGAATGGTGAAGATTGGTTGATGGGTTTCTTTGTGATTATTCGATTTGGTGAACGAGTTACATCACTGGTGACGAAGACTCATATGTAGATCGAGAGAGTGGAGAGAGACGATTACACTCGGAGTTAAAGCATTAAGCAGCAGAACAGACTGAACAGAGAAAAGTCTTTGGAATTTTCTGTTAGTTTATTTGAACAATTATTTCCCCTTAATTTATTGTGTCGTCAAACAAATTATTATATTACTCCAACATTTTGCATTGAATCTCTAATAATTTTGATAAATCCCTTTCCAATCTTATGTTTTTAAAAAAAATTTAACATTTTTTACACATAATAAATAAAAAACATGATTTTTATAATCAACCGTCTTCCATTTCTTAATATTCATTTAAGCGTTTCACAAACAAAAAAAACATTTATTTAAGCGGACAAAAATCGTTTAGCCAATTGATATATTTTTTAGACATTTGATTAATCAGCTCATCATTTGATTAATACATTTAAAATAATTTTTAGCAACAAAAAATGGTAAAATAAAAAATTTAAATAATATTAACATTTTTCTAGTTTTAATTTATGTAATAGAAAAAATGCGAAAACAAAATCCCGACTAATTGGTTAGACACTAAATCTTCTCTGGACGTCTAATTAGGGCCTAAAGTTTTTGAATATATAAAATTCTTATCTTAAAGTACAAATGATCACAACTTTTTACTTGTTGTTGGTTCAATTTGTTGAGTGAGTGGTTGACTTGACTATTAAAGATGGAGGACCAGGAGACGTGTTCGACGGGATATGTATGTTTTTAGTGCGATGCCATTGACCTTGACTTTACTTCTAGTTTTCTTTTCTACTCTTTTATTGTTTCGAACTTTCGAACCATAAGCAAGCTACTCCCAATTTCATTCGTACAAAGATAAATTAGGCCTTTTGATCAGGAAAAAAAAAAAGAAAAGAAACAACAAAGGTTGGTTTATTTCAACGACAAATAAGTTTGAGGGCTGATATTGTCGTTTGGGCCCAAATATTTGGCCCATATAGCCACTGAGGCAGCATTGGGAAATTGGAGACCGTGAAAGAACCAGAGAAAATGTTCTGAAAACCTCCTCTAGGTTTCGAAGATAAGAAATTAGTAGGTGATGATGATATAACAGAGAAACTACATAGATATACAAGAGTCTAAAGAGAGTTTCAGTGAAGATTAAACCATTTAAGCCATCGATATGACTTTATTATATGAGCTTACAAAAATGTACGAAAAGTAAGGTTTAAGAAACAAGGACTAAAACAACAACAATAGAAATAACTACAGACGATAAAGACTGTTTAATTTTCATCAAGACATAGAATTTCTCCACCTAGAAGGTGTTCTTCCTTTAACAAGCTTCGTCTTCGTATTACCAGGAGTCTGAGTCACATACTCAAACTC
>NC_025698.1:29003471-29014187 GCF_000633955.1 Camelina sativa | reverse complement strand
GGTTTATTTCAACGACAAATAAGTTTGAGGGCTGATATTGTCGTTTGGGCCCAAATATTTGGCCCATATAGCCACTGAGGCAGCATTGGGAAATTGGAGACAGTGAAAGAACCAGAGAAAATGTTCTGAAAACCTCCTCTAGGTTTCGAAGATAAGAAATTAGTAGGTGATGATGATATAACAGAGAAACTACATAGATATACAAGAGTCTAAAGAGAGTTTCAGTGAAGATTAAACCATTTAAGCCATCGATATGACTTTATTATATGAGCTTACAAAAATGTACGAAAAGTAAGGTTTAAGAAACAAGGACTAAAACAACAACAATAGAAATAACTACAGACGATAAAGACTGTTTAATTTTCATCAAGACATAGAATTTCTCCACCTAGAAGGTGTTCTTCCTTTAACAAGCTTCGTCTTCGTATTACCAGGAGTCTGAGTCACATACTCAAACTCTTCACCTTCTCCATTACCACCAAACTCTTGATCACCATTTGTATTTTCCACAACGCTTACGCTTAAACCGCTCCTAAATCCCAACTTCGTCCACCTAAAAAACCCTTTCTTACCACTAGTACACGTACCTTTCTTCTCAATCAGCTTATGTAAGTGCGTTTGCATCGCTTCACACTGGCTTTTCAGGTTTGCCATATCCTCTCTCAACCTTCTTATCTCTGCGTGCTGAACATTTATCTCACGTTTGGACATGCACCGCGCAGGACCAGACTCTGAGTAGTGTGAACCAGAAGGGTTAGGGCTGCTCCTAACGCCACTAAACGATGAACCACTCCAGTCAATGTTGTTGTGGCTCCGATTACTCAGCTTTGTCTGCTCAGAGAATAGAACTTGAAGAATAGTTCTAACCGGTAAACGATCGTTCTGTGCAGCGTGAAGAGATGCCTCCATTGATAGCTTCTTGTTGTCTATTAGTCCACAAAGTCTCTTCTTTTCTTGCTTTGTCACTTTAGAATGTGCCTAAACAATAAAACCCAAAAATTAATATAAATCAAAGCCCCCAAAAATTAGGCTTCAAGATTTCAAACACTATTATATGCCAAGTAGGAGAGGATATAAAATAATATAAAAGTGGTGTTGGACTGATCTACTCATTTTCAATTAGTTTTGAGTCGTGAGTCCCATTTAACTTAATATTTACCTTCAGATAAGTGTCGATTGCACGGTATAACCCATCTTCATTTACACGAGCATGGTAAGGGAGAGCTTCGGCGAGGGACATAAACTCCGGGAGGCTTAAATCGCCATCTAAAGCGGCTTCAGCTAAGTAAGAGTCCACAAGCTTGGCCACTTTAACTAGGGAAGCACCAGATTTGACTCCTTCGTTGTCTAGTCCCGTAAATTTCTTAACCAACCGAGTCACGAGCTCAACGTCAAGCAATGTCCCGCAAGTGTGACTAAACGAAGGTATCATTAGCTCCTTGAGGGAAGCTTGGTCAAGCTGCCATGAAATCTTAGCCTCGAGCTCCGACTTGTAATTTGAATCTGCTCCGACCATGTTGGCCGTTCTGAGAAGACGAAGGAGGAAGTTACAAGGAACGGAATCTTTCTCCGGTGGGATGATACCTATTAGTGTTTCGACTAAGAAACGTTTCTTCATCATGAAGGCAGTAACAGAGAAGCTCTCTGATTGCTGTTGAGGTTGCGGATCATCAGGGTTTTGGACTACGTCGGAGAGGTCAGGGAGCCACGTGGAAGCGTAATGAACGATGATGGAGCCGATGAGATCAGGACGAACACCTTTGGATTTGATTCCGGCGATGGTGTTAACGAAATAATCAATGTCAAGAATGCAACCATCGTCGAACAAAGAACACTCTATTTTTCCGGTGGAGTTTGACGGAGATTTGGTGGAGATGGTGGCAGACTCCGGCGAAGATGTTTTGTCCACCATGTCGTCTTTGGTTTTATCACGGTGGAAGTTGTGTAGTGTATGTGTGAGTAAAAGTGGGGTTACTGTACTTAGTTTTATAGAGTGTGTGTAAGGAATTTAGTTTACGTTTGCTCTGTTTCTTGAAAAGTCTTACATTGAAACGCCATCGTCTCACCATGACTCCAATGTAAAATTCCAAAGGAAAGAACAAATTCTTGCCGTTTCCTATAAAAACAATCAACTTAGATTTCAGAAATCCAAATAAAATTTATTGAGATTTTCATTTTTTTGGAATTTTTCATTATGCATGAAAGGCACAAACTTTATATGAGAGTTTTGGGAATTATGTTAACCTTAAATTCAATGTCTCGCTCAACCAACTTAAAACAAACTAGAATACTTTAATTGTTTCTGAAATTTTCGTAGTATATGTCACATGAACAGCGATGTGGCCGGTTGTGGAAACATTTTTTAGATGAACAAATTATACTAAAACAATTACAAGATCGATGTTTAATAAGCTAGTTTTTTCGATATGATTTAACTAGGGTTAATGCAATATTTAAACGACACGGAACATTGATATGAGGTGATCAGATGGGCCATATAGCTGTTTGAAGGATATAATCCTACCGTTGGACATCATGAATGAGAGGCTGAGAGGCTGAGAAGAAGATAGTGATGAAGAGGAAGACAAAATCTTCTGTACTAAATGTAAAGAAAATGCATATTTAGAAAATATACATAAATTTAGAGAAGGAAAACGTAGAAAGGGGGGAACATGGACGTGTTCCTAATAGTTTCCAGGACAAAAATATAGTCGGAAATCAGACAAAAGATATATTAAATTAAACATCTTCGATTCTTCAATTTTTATGATAAGGACCACATTAACATTGTATTCTATATGTGTACGGTTCTATTGCAACTATTATACGATGACCTTGTCGCGTGTGTTACTGTTATCACACATCGCAAGAGCCAAAAATTAACAAAAAGATTGTACCTTTACAATTTTGTTTCCATGCTCGTTGTCTCATCCTATAGATGACAAAATGGGATTCTCGTAAGCTCTTGTATATAGGTTATTACATCAGAAAACAAAACAAAGTCATGGATTATAATATCAATATACATTTCTATTCATATTCTTGTAACACAAATGTAGGTTTGAAGCGGTTTTAGTTGGATCCATACTTCTTAGTTCTTAAACCTTTCATCCATCCAGTCTCTTATTTCCCTCATCATCATTCTCGTCTAGCTCTCTTGAAATCAATGAATGCTACAATTCTTCATGTGTTATGTCAGTCAGCGCTAGGTGGCTTTTCATGTAATAACTTCAACAATGTAGGTGGTTAAAGCCATCATATAAATCTCAAGTCTCCCTATCTACCAAATTTATACAAAACTAGTAGACTACGTTGAGTTGTCCCTAAAACATTTGGTGGTGACACATATATCAGTTTTGAATAGCAAAAATACAATAGCAGAAACATATGAATAAGTTGTACTTGCAAAATGTCTTTACAAAGTAGTTTTCGTAGATTAATGACTTCATACATTGGATTGGAATCACTTTATGGAAACGTAAAATCTTTGTTAATGGAAAAAATAACGAAATCAAGAATTTAAAACGTACATAATATAAGTCGTGTACTAAAAGTGATGTATGAAAGCCACAAACTTAATATGATTCAAGTTGAAGGGATGAAGAACGTAACACGGAAGTCTTAGCAGGTAACAACACGTTTACATGACTAAAAAAGATATGAGATGGGCCAAACGACTGGTAGGGTACAGAATCCTACCGTTGGACAGGATTGAGAGGCTGAGGAGAAGATAGAGATAAAGAGAAAGACTTTTTCTTTCTCTTCTTACAATGCCAAAAATGATAACATCAATAGGTACAAAGATGGGAACGTGGACGTGTCTTATATATTCCCTAGGACTATAATGTACGTGGAGATAAAAACAGAGTAAAAAAAAAATAGACAAAAGAAACTTAAACATCTTCTCTTTCGAAGATGAAGCCTACATAATCTTATATAACAAGACAAGGTTTTTTTTTATCTTATATAATAAGACAAGTTTTTTTTTATCTTATATAATAAGACAAGGTTTTTTTTAATTTTGGCTATCGATGCGACATCTAGCATTCAATTTTTGCGATACGTCTTTACATTAATTTCAAGTTTGACCCTTTAAATTTAAATTTATTTACTTAGAAAAATGTTCATTTCTTTTATCTTGATTTACCAAATCTTAAATTATTTTGGGTTTCTATTATTTGATATTATTTCATATCAATATTCTATATAGTTTATTTTGGAAAAAAGTAATCCATACAAGAATATATTTATTTTAATTTTTACAATTTGTAAATTCTTCACTAATTTTTCTTTAAATTTCTTTATTTTTCGTTTACCAAATCTTTAATTATTTTTAGTTTTTTATTTAGTATTATTTTATTGCAAAAATCTCTATAGTTTACTTTTGTTAAAGAAAAAGTAATATATTTTACAAGAATATATTAATTTTAATTTATACAATTTGTAAATTCTTCACTAATTTTCCTTTAAATTTCTTTACTTTTCGTTTACCAAATCTTTAATTATTTTTGGTTTTATATTTAGTATTATTTCATAGCAAAAATCTCTATAGTTTACTTTTGTTAAAGAAAAAGTAATATATTTTACAAGAATATATTTATTCTATTTTATTTTTACGATATATAAATTCTTCACTATTTTTTTTTATCACAACCGCAACTTTCTTAATTAACTATTTTAATCGGTTTCACATGTCAATATGTACTATATATTAAACAATAATAAAGTAGATTTCTGAGAAATTGTCATTTGGCACCACTCTATGTTTTAACATGTGTCATTATTTTTCAATTTTAATAAAATAAAAGATACATTATTGCTAATTTAAAACTAAATTGTTTACACACAATTTTTAATTTGAGACATTTTATTTGTTCAGTTTTTTAGGTCATATTTACTTCACTCAATCAATTACCTTTAAGACATTATAGGTGGACGTTTTCTTTTATTCAAACCGTTCATGTTGCAATAATGCAAATGACAAAATTAATTACAATTAATATGTTTTATAACTGTATTTATTGCCATGAATGTGCTTACTCAGAATAATGTGTCAATGGAATTCTTTACAAACTTCACAAAATGTTTAGTGTGTTATATAAGATCTAATGCTCAAATGACTAATAATGAAGAAAACGATCATGCACTATATGTCTTTCTTTTCCCATCATTTTCCATGGTATTTTTTTATGAAGTTTTTTAATAAAAAGTGATATCTTGCAGTATGATGATTAATAGATTAATAAATCGATGACTATTTGAAGAAATCATATACAAAGCAATGACAATGTTTTTTTATTAGTATCAGAGTCTTGTCAATATTTATCATCCTCTTTCAAAGGATTATGTTTTATGATAGTCATGATTTATTATTTTTATATTGTTTTGTAATGTGTTTTTTTCTTTTACTTTCAAACTATAGTTGGAAGTCTTTAGTAATGAAGATGAGCCCAATGCTCGACTCCTAAAGCACAATCTCTTTGGCTTTGAACATTCACTCATAATATTGAGCCCAAATCCTCTGATCTTCAACTACAATATATTTCTAAGTTTATGTTTGGTAAATTTACTTTGTTTTTCGTTTTTAAAAGTTTTTTTATCCCTATTACAAAAAAAATATATATTATTTTGCCTAATTTTACCGTGTAATGCATATATACATATCAAAAGATCACATACTTCTTTATGCCTCTTTGGAATCACTTCCCAAACTTTACAACATCATTTCGCATTACACGGAAAAACATTACATAGACCTATTGTAAATATTTAATATATATATATATGTAGATATTGTAATCTCAATACTTTCATCATAGATATATGTCAATCGTTAAAAGTGGTATAAATTAACAAGTAGATTAACCTATACAAAACCAAGACTACTTTTATATCGCATTGGAATTGTTTGAGTTACCAATCATACATCATGTCTATTTTCCTATAACCTTTGCTACATCTATCATTATGCAAAAAAAAGCTTATATAATTTCCAATGGTTATCTATATTTTTTTTGGTTTGAATTTCTATTTTACATTTAGGGTATAATTTTAAAGAGATATGATTTAGTATTTAGAGTATAAGATTAAAAGTATGATGCTATTTTAGTATTTTTAGAATTTTAGAAATGATGTGATAAATTTGAAACAAAAACTTATTTTTATGCAATTTGTGAAAATTATCCTTTTTTTAATATGCACACTTCATAATTATAAACTTATAAATGTATATATTAAAATTCTTTCCAAGGCATATATAAATAATATGATGTACATTTCATATATAATTTAATAAAAAAAATTATTTTATATATAAAATATTTGATTTTATAACATGTGTAACTTTCTAGTATTCAATACTGTATGGTCCCGTTTTGATTATATATTTTTTTTGGTGTCCCCTTTGTGTTGTATATAATAATTCGCAATCACAAGATTCACAACCATAACCACAAGCAAAAAAATCACAAAAAAAAATTATACGTTTATGTTGATTCCATGATCATTAGTATAGGTTAATCCAAAATTTAGAGATGATAGTATAATTTCTGTAATC
The DNA here is from genome assembly GCF_000633955.1 of Camelina sativa. Taxonomy (NCBI): domain Eukaryota; kingdom Viridiplantae; phylum Streptophyta; class Magnoliopsida; order Brassicales; family Brassicaceae; genus Camelina; species Camelina sativa. The sequence goes on along the minus strand of NC_025698.1, from coordinate 29,007,631 downwards.
CATTATCCATGATATATAGGTTACTACATCACAAGAGTCCTGGTCTTGGTCCTCTTGGATTACAACAAACAAATCAAATCAACTATATGGATCATAACATCAATATACATTTCTCTTCATGTTCTTGTACACACAAATGTACCTTTTTTCAAGCGGTTTTAGCTCCATACCTCTTGATCCTTTCGTCCATCCACTCTCTCATATCCTTCAACACAATCTCAACGTTCTCGTCGGGCTCTCCTTGAATTAGCGAATGGTACATCCCTTCATAGATCTTCAATGTTTTATCAGCGCTCGATGCCTTCTCATATAGTAGCTTCGACGATGTAGGACATGATACTCCATCCGCTGTCCCGTGCGCCGTAAATACCGGAATAGTAACTCACCCGAAGTTCTCCTGAACGTATTGGGTCTTCCTCAGTAACTCTCTCATTGTTCCTACTCTAGGCTTCCCTGTGTATCTGCAAAACAAAATCCACACTTAATGTTAAAGACTCAAACTTTAGTACTTGATGACACCCTGATTATATCACAAAACTACTAATAAAATAACTGTCAATAGTACCTTTGCGGGTTAGATGCGATGATCTTAAGCTTTTCAGGGTCCTTAATAGCCTTATCAACGATCTTATTATCCGGCATTGCCGCCCACGTATCAGCCAAACCGAAGAGAAGACCGTAAGCAAAAAGGTGAGGCCTGCTTGGTTTCATATCCTCGGGGATAACAAAGAGAGGAGCCGTAAAGATCAATCCAGTCCAAGTATCAGGTTCGGATTGAAAATACATGAGAAGCGTCAGAAGACCTCCCATAGACTCACCAAAGAGAAAAGCTGGAAGATTCTTATACGGATCACTAACACGCACATGCTTGAAGAAAGCTAATGATGTTGCTGCAACTTTCTCCATATCACCTAAAGAACCACAAAACCAAAACCAAAAATCCAATCTTTAATCACCAAAATCCATATAAATGTCTTGCGTAACACACTAAAGATGGTAATTTAACTAATCAATTACACAAAGCCCTAATTTTTCTTCAAAATGTCAAGTAACCAACACACAAAAGATCCAATCTTTAATCACCAAAATCCATATAAATGTCTTGCATAACACTAAATATTGTAAATTTAACTTATCAGTTACCAAATCCCAAATTTTTCTCCCACATCACCTTTAGAACCCAAACCAAAGAAAAATACAATCTTTAATCACCAAAATCTATAAAAATGTCTTGCTCAACACTAAAGACAGTATATTTTAACTTATCAAAATACAAAAATCCCTAATTTTTCTTCAAAATTACAAGTGATCTCTCTGTTTTTGCCTAAACATTAACACATTCAATCCCTAACTTCTACATGCAATCTCAATTTCAATTTTAAAGTAACACATCAGTGCTTCCTCCTAAAGTCTCTAACTTGTATATTACAATTTGATTTCCTAAAGAAAAAAAAAGGATTTTAAAAACAGAGTAAATATATAGAGCCAAGCGAACCCATGTAGCAGCGGATGCCATCGGAACGGCCGTGACCAAGAAGATCGGCTGCGAAAACAGCGTAACCCCAAGCTGAGAAACTGATACAGATCTTCTGAAACATCCAGCTAGAATCAGATCCGTAGCCGTGAGACATATACACAGTCCCTTTGATCTCACCATCCAACGGTAAAAAGCTCTGAGTGAAGAGCTTGCCGTTGGGTGTTTCGAAGTATGATTTGCTGTTACGCACTCCTTGTGAAGTGTAGTATTCTTCCTCCGGCATGTCTCCCCAAAAGTTCGGTGGTTGTGGTGGCGGAGTATTCGCCGGAGCTGCTGAGCTCTCCGCTTCATAGAAGACTGACGACAGCTACTGCAAATGGCTAATAAATACAATTTTCCAGTCCCTTCTTGGACATTCAATAAAAAAATACAATTTACTTAAAACAAATATGGCATGTCTCTCCAACAGTTCGGTGGTGGCGAAGGAGTTACGTTGAGCTCTCTGCTTCAGATGACATCGTTTTGATTTACTAGGGTTCCTTGGGAAATTTTTGGTATTTTAATCAACCCAATCAGTAATCGTCGCTGTAAATTGATTTTTAATAAAACAGATTTACAAATATATAGATGGAGTTATTGTCTTGGATCACAATCTATAATTATATTGCGGTAAAGTGTTTGAGTGTTGAAATGTATAGTTCGTGGTGTATGTATTGAGAAAATCAAGTAAAACACAAACTCAAGTTAAGAATCTCAAAAAAAAAACAAAAAAACAATTGAATAGAGAAAGAAAGAAGTATTATATACGGATGTGAACATCTTTACAAAAACAAGTCAAAACTCATGACAATTCGAGTATGACGTAATTGTTAACAACGCATGCAATGTTGCTTTTTAAGGTCTGTAAAATATGTTAAAAGTTGGTCATAATCAGGAAGCTTAGGATGAACGTGTCGAGTAGCTAATCTTCGTTGTTCTTCGTCTTTTGCCTTCACGGCATTAATCTGATTTACCATCTGGTCTTCATCAGGAAGCCTTGGTTGAACTAGTAGTTCTTCCTCTTCTTTTGCCTTCACGGCCTTAATCTGATTTTTCATCTGGTTGTAATCAGGATGATGAACGTCTTGATTAGTTACTGCCTTTTGTCTATCCTCTTGTCCTTCCTTCTTTGATGACCTTCTTCTTCTTTGATGAGTCCTTTTTTGCGTCTTGTAATACGTTATACTCTCCATGTCACAAAGCTCTTTTATTGATGATAAAGATGATGGTGATGATGATGATGATGATGATCTTCTTTTTTCTTCACTTCTTTCTTTGAATCTGAATACTCTTTGATCTTTTGCCACTTGAGCCTCTTCTATATAATCATCCTCCACNCTCATGACAATTCGAGTATGACGTAATTGTTAACAACGCATGCAATGTTGCTTTTTAAGGTCTGTAAAATATGTTAAAAGTTGGTCATAATCAGGAAGCTTAGGATGAACGTGTCGAGTAGCTAATCTTCGTTGTTCTTCGTCTTTTGCCTTCACGGCATTAATCTGATTTACCATCTGGTCTTCATCAGGAAGCCTTGGTTGAACTAGTAGTTCTTCCTCTTCTTTTGCCTTCACGGCCTTAATCTGATTTTTCATCTGGTCGTAATCAGGATGATGAACGTCTTGATTAGTTACTGCCTTTTGTCTATCCTCTTGTCCTTCCTTCTTTGATGACCTTCTTCTTCTTTGATGAGTCCTTTTTTGCGTCTTGTAATACGTTATACTCTCCATGTCACAAAGCTCTTTTATTGATGATAAAGATGATGGTGATGATGATGATGATGATGATCTTCTTTTTTCTTCACTTCTTTCTTTGAATCTGAATACTCTTTGATCTTTTGCCACTTGAGCCTCTTCTATATAATCATCCTCCACTGATCTCTCTTCCTTTCTTATCTCTTCTTCAAAATCCGTGAGGCTGAATTTATAAACTCCGTCAGGTGATTGCTTATCCAAGCAAGCATTCAAAGCCATTAATCTCTTCTCTTCCTCTTCCTCTTTATCCACCTAAACACACACACAAGTCCAAAAAAATTATGATTCAAAGAGAAAAATAAATAAATTTCTAGTGATCAATAAAGAGAAATTTAACATTACCTCAAACCTGAACGCTTCTAAACGGTGACTAAACTCCATAGCTATTTCATCCAATAGTGATGATGATGGTGCTCTTCTCTCTTCTTCATTACTCTCTCTAGATCTGAGTACTCTCTGATCTTTTCCCACTTGAGCCTCTTCTATATAACCATCCTCCAATGATTTCTCTTCCTTTCTTATCTCTTCTTCATAATCCTTGAGGCGAAATTTATAAACTTCGTGTGGTGATTGCTTATCTGAGCAACAATTCAAGTCCGAATCCATTACTTTCGTCTCTTCCTTTTTATCCACCTAAAAATACACACACACAAGGCCAACAAAATTGTGATTCCAAGAAAAAACAATATTTAGTAATCTTTAATTATTATAAGAAGATAAATTACATTACCTGTTTACTAATCTCAGGTGTATATTTATGCCTCAATGCTTTTAAAGCGTGAATATACTGATTAGCTATTTCATCCAATAGAGTCTTCGCACCTTCAGTATCCGAAGGTATCAAAAAAATTTCTTTCATCTGTGATTTAAAAATTTGCAAATTATTATAG
>NC_025698.1:28997495-29003451 GCF_000633955.1 Camelina sativa | reverse complement strand
AAAAAAAGAGAAGATTGTAAAAAAGTTTGAGAAGGTTGAAACCTGGAGGTTAACAAGATTCCCAGGGCGGAGCTGAAGAGCACTTGTTACATATCTTTGACCATAACGTTGAGAAAACAGCTCTTTAATGCTAACCAGTTCACGTAGTTCTTGTCCACAACTCGCGGAGGCAAATACAAGACTCGAAACTGCTTCGTTAATCTTGTCATTAGACAATTTTCTGCATGTTCATTATCCAATAATATATTAGTGCATGTTTTTGTATTTCAAGAAAAGTAGAACCAAGAGAGAAATAAATTAAAATATGTATATATAGAATTATAGTATATATGTAACCTGTTTTTTTCAATGTAGGGGATGTGGTGGATGATGAATTTAGTGAACCGAAGCAACAATTCGTATACGATAATCGAGTTTTTGACGAGGACGAGTTGTTCGGTTCGACGTAGAGCATTTATGAAGTCATTGAATCGGATGAAGATAACGATGTCCGAACGTAGATCTCTTGATAATGCCTGCTTCTTGCTTATGAGTAGCTTAAGACGAGATTGAAGCTGTTGCAACAACTTTTCGCATGTGGAAGCTGTTCGCCATCGACGACAGAACAATGAATCAAACATGATGAATCTGAGTTTGTGTTGTACGTGGCAGCTAGCAACCTTGATGGGTATTTATAGAATAATTATGATTATATTATTTTTTAATAAATTTTTTATTTGGATAATTCAACCCAATCCTAAATCTAATATTATCTCTACGAAAGTTAAAAATAAAATAAAAAATGGTTTCTTTTCCTATCATCGTTCCAAGAGAAATCTCTCTGACCACTTTAAAGTTACAAAACACATAAATAAATTAAACAAAAACAAAGCAAATCAAACAAATATGGTATCTTGGTCAACCTTGTGCCTTGTGAAGTACTGTGATATCGATTTCTTGTTATCTAAGAAACCGCTTCCTAGATTCATAAAGAATTTGTTTTCAGTTCCAGATAACTAAACACTTCAATGGATTCTTTAAACAATCATTGAGTTCATAAGACTTCAAATTCAATAAGACATCATTGGGTTCAATGGATTACTCTTAATTCACCTCGGTTCAGGTGAGAATCTAGAAGTAGGAGAAAAGCTTAATTCAATAAGAATCGTTTGAATACATCTCTTGAAACCCTTGTTTCCTGGCAATTTCAGAGTCCAAACACTCTTTTAGGTCCATCACAACATGTGTCATTGTTGGTCTACGGATTGAGGTAGGGGTTTACACAAACCAAAGCCAACTCCACCGCCTTCCACACACCGTTTGTATCGAATTCTCCCATCAGTTTCGGGTCGATAATATTCTTTATGTCCCCTTCCATGAGCATGAATCCAACCCACTCTGTAATATGCGCTTTCACCCGGTTTGAATCATTCACAGGCTGGTTTGTGATGATTTCTAATAAAACTACCCCAAAGCTACTTATACACATCCGTCTTCTCACTTAGCAAAGTTTGCCTGAAAAAAAATATTAACTATAGATATTACATTTCATATTTTATTATGAGTAAGATAACTGATTGATTTTACTCACTCAGGGTCTAAGTAACCAGGTGTTCCTGCAACAATTGTTGATATAGAAGATTCACCATCAACCGGAGAAGATCTAGAGAGTCCAAAATCGGTTAGTTTTGCTTGAAAAACCTCATTCAACAGAATGTTAGTAGGTTTCACATCTCTATGGACCATAGGTGGTCTACTTCCATTATGTAGATACTCCAATCCTGTTAACAAATTGTTATAATTTTGTTTCAACTTCATTTAAGACCATTAAAATCAGAATATAAGCTAGACTTTTTGTTATTTAATCACCTTGCTGCCTCCATTGCTATTTGCATTTTGTTTTCCCAAGTTAGAACATGTCCACATGGGTTTCCTATACCGTATTTAGATCGTTTGTACTACGAAGTCCATGCACCAAATTATATCGTCTTATAGTTAAAGTGTTTACCTGACATATTCTCCCTCAAGTCTCCCTCAAGTCTCCGTTATCTCCATCATCACAGTAACCCACAAGTCCCACCAAATTTCTATGGTGGACTCTTAAAAGTAGTTCAACCTAAGAAAGATATTAGAAAATTTAGCTCATCGCTTGGATAGACAAACAACTACGAGCACAGCTTCTAGTGCTTTCGACCCTGGGTGATAAACGTTATGCTAATGGACTCCAAACTTGGTTTGCTACACGGACATAGGGGTGTAAACAATTTTGTTTTTATGTCTTGTTAGATTAAACTCAAACATGCAAAAAAAAAATTAGAAACTTAATTTCCATTTCAAAAACAAAAGACTAATTAATGGATCTATTTCTGATTCACATGTTACCTCAGCTTTGAAATGTTTATAATCTTGATCAGCTGATGAATGAAAGAGCATTTTTACAGCTACTTGAGTGTAACAAAAACACTCTTGGATTTTTACAACTATGCAACAAAAACACTCTTTGGATTTTTCATACAAAAAAAAAAAAAAAAAAAAACCACTCTCTTGGACTTTGTTTTGAATTGTAATTAGCAATGACATTGAAACTCACTTCATATTGTCGAACATATCAAACTTACGAGATGAAGAGACTTCGACCTTAATTATTTCGTGACGAATCGATTTGACTTAGATAGTAACGATTGAGGTTATATGATATTTGAGAACTCAAAAGGTAGTTGTTTGTTACGATCCCTACTGGTAAGTCTGATGATGCGGCACAGAGATTTCTGTGTTTGTTGATGTGAATACATTGAAATATCTTTTTATTAGAAGTAGATATTCACATTTTCATTTAGCTTTTTAATTTAATCGTCCATTTACGTTTTCTTTTTTGACATTATTGGGTGGCAGTGTGGCACACGTGTAAGTGATGGTGAAAATCTTTTAATATTGTTTTATTATACATTTTCCCAATATTATTATTTTCTTATACATTAACCACAACCAATAATTTAACAAAAGAACTGTACCTTATCTTTATGCATATGTAGGTTAAATCCAGGATATAGGAAATGCATGAATGGCATAGATAAGATTTATATAATCCATGATATAGATAAGTTATCACATCACAATAGTCATGCTTCTTGAACTTGGATTACAACAAAAGACAACAAAACCAGTCGGATCGACGATATGGGATCATAACATCAATATACATATTTATCTTTCATGTTCTTGTAACACAATAATGAAACGGTTTGTTCAAGCGGTTTTTAAACCATACCTCTTAACCCTTTCATCAATCCATTCTCTCATATCCTTCAGCACAATCTCAGCGTTCTCGTCCGTCTCTCCTTGAATCAGCGAATGGTACATCCCTTCATAGATCTTCAATGTTTTATCAGCGCTCGATGCCTTTTCGTATAGTAGCTTCGAAGATGTAGGACATGTTACTCCATCCGATGTCCCGTGTGCCGTAAACACCGGAATCGTTACTCGCCCGAAATTCTCCTGAACGTACTCGGTCTTCCTCAGTAACTCTCTCATTGTTCCCACCCTAGGCGGCCCTGTGTATCTACAAAAGCAAAACATTATATTGTCAATCAAGCTAATGATATCGTAAACGGTTGCTTCCAAGAAGTAGGTTTATAGTACCTTCGCGGGTTAGCTGCGATGATCTTAAGCTTTTCGGGGTCCTTGACAGACATTCCAACCATTTTCTTATCGGGCATTGCGGCCCACGTATCAGCCAACCCAAAGAGGAGACTGTAAGCGAAGAGGTGAGGCTTGCTTGGTTTCATATCCTCCGGGATAACAAAGAGAGGAGCCGAAAAGATCAAACCGGTCCAAGTACCAGGCTCCGACTGAAAATACATGAGAATTGTCACAAGACCTCCCATAGACTCACCAAAGAGAAAAGCCGGAAGATCCTTATACGGATCACTACAACGAACATGCTTAAAGAAAGCCAATGATGCTCCTGCAACTTTATCCATATCACCTAAAGAACCACAAAACAAACACAATACTTTAATCCACCAAAACCGATTGATCAAAAAGATTTCAAAACAGAGTTGTGTATAGAGCAAACAAACCCATGTAGCAGCGGATGCCATCAGAACGGCCATGACCAAGAATATCTGCGGCGAAAGCAGCGTAACCCCAACTACAAAAACGCATGCATATCTTCTGGAACATCCAGCCCGTATCGGATCCGTAGCCGTGAGACATATACACCGTCCCTTTGATCTTACCATCCAACGGTAAAAAGCTCTGAGTGAAGAGCTTGCCGTTGGGTGTTTCGAAGTAGGATTTGGTGTTACGTACCCCTTGTGATGTGTAGTACTCTTCCTCCGGCATGTCTCCCCAAAAGTTCGGTGGCGGTGCCGGAGGAGTTGTCGGAGCTGAATTCATCGTTTTTATCGTTCTTTTTTGTTTTGTTTTTTTTTTTATTTTGGGGTTGGTTTGTGGAGATGAGCTACTCATGAGTTTTGTACTTTGTATATATACAGATACAGCCTATTGAACAAAATTAACTAAAGAAATATATAATTTATATATTTTAGATCTTTTTTTCTTCTTTTGGGGATAAAGTATATTTTAAAAAATGCTTTAATAGTATAATATCAGTGATCAAGTTTAATAGTAGAACAATGTTCTAAACATAAGCCGTTAAGAGTTAAGACAACCAAAACCACTTGAATTTTATATCTAACATTATACTTTAATATCTACATTAATAACTAAATATTAGAGAGACACAATTACAATTTTTTGTTAAAGGATCTTTATATATTTTATATGGAAGAAAATATTCATTTTTTATATTTACTTCTATATAATTGTCATATTCAAACTTTCAATCTATTTTCTAGGAATCCTTTTTCAGTTTATCTAAGAATTCAACAACAAAATTTCATGCATGAATTTGAGTTCGTTATCATAAATAATTGTTTATTTATTTTTTAGACAAACTTATTTTTTTTGTTAGTCATTTCGCAGTGTTGTTGATTTTTGTTTAACATAACAATAATTGAATGAATTTATATTTGTTATCATCATCTTGTCACAATGAACTAAAAGTAGGATGTGATTTAGATAACCAAGATATAGAATTGATAACGACGTAATCATTTTTCTCGCTTTCATTCTTCACCAACCGCGATTTTGGGGTTGGTGGTGGGGTCGTTCAGAGTTGGTGGAATCATCCTATTCGGTTCGTGTTGGATTTAAGTCACTTTTTCACCAACCCCGGTTCGGTTCAGTTCGGTTCGCTCGTTTTCTTACCTACCCCGTCGGTCCGGTATAATTTAGCTATCTTCCGTACCCAGTCTTATTGAAAGAAGTGATGAATGGGCATTGCTTAAAAAACTAGAGGGCCTCATTGTTGATATCGGCCCATTCATATAATAAGTCTCTTCTTAGTCAAAAACGAATATATTTCATAATCTTATGACCAAAAAAATCCAAAATGCATATTGTACTAACTTACGTTATATTTGCAATAATTGAGAATTTAAAAGTGTTTAAGTAAAATGCAGCGGAAGCTGCAGAACAATCAAAGAGGAGGAACACAAAATCATGATGATTGATAGAAAGATAAATTAATTTGATACACGAAGGATATGTATAATGTAATTTATAAGAAGGCATGTATGACTCAAATATATGACTCAAATATTATACATTATTATGTATTATCCTCGTATTGTATTGTATTGTATTCTATTGACATGCGACATTTGAAAACGTACATGAATCGGTGTGTACCATTTTATTCCCATTGTTGCCGCAGTAACATGCATGGGAACACCATTATTAAATTATTGACTTATTATTCTATTAGTAATTGTATATATATATATATATATATATATATTTTATAAAAAGATTTTTCGTTTACTTTTTGATATATAAAGATTCTTGTAATTATCTAGTCATAAACAATATCTTGAATTTGCTCTGCCAGATCATTGTTTCATACTTATTGCAT
>NC_025698.1:28985637-28997447 GCF_000633955.1 Camelina sativa | reverse complement strand
TTTAGACAAACTTATTTTTTTTGTTAGTCATTTCGCAGTGTTGTTGATTTTTGTTTAACATAACAATAATTGAATGAATTTATATTTGTTATCATCATCTTGTCACAATGAACTAAAAGTAGGATGTGATTTAGATAACCAAGATATAGAATTGATAACGACGTAATCATTTTTCTCGCTTTCATTCTTCACCAACCGCGATTTTGGGGTTGGTGGTGGGGTCGTTCAGAGTTGGTGGAATCATCCTATTCGGTTCGTGTTGGATTTAAGTCACTTTTTCACCAACCCCGGTTCGGTTCAGTTCGGTTCGCTCGTTTTCTTACCTACCCCGTCGGTCCGGTATAATTTAGCTATCTTCCGTACCCAGTCTTATTGAAAGAAGTGATGAATGGGCATTGCTTAAAAAACTAGAGGGCCTCATTGTTGATATCGGCCCATTCATATAATAAGTCTCTTCTTAGTCAAAAACGAATATATTTCATAATCTTATGACCAAAAAAATCCAAAATGCATATTGTACTAACTTACGTTATATTTGCAATAATTGAGAATTTAAAAGTGTTTAAGTAAAATGCAGCGGAAGCTGCAGAACAATCAAAGAGGAGGAACACAAAATCATGATGATTGATAGAAAGATAAATTAATTTGATACACGAAGGATATGTATAATGTAATTTATAAGAAGGCATGTATGACTCAAATATATGACTCAAATATTATACATTATTATGTATTATCCTCGTATTGTATTGTATTGTATTCTATTGACATGCGACATTTGAAAACGTACATGAATCGGTGTGTACCATTTTATTCCCATTGTTGCCGCAGTAACATGCATGGGAACACCATTATTAAATTATTGACTTATTATTCTATTAGTAATTGTATATATATATATATATATATATATATTTTATAAAAAGATTTTTCGTTTACTTTTTGATATATAAAGATTCTTGTAATTATCTAGTCATAAACAATATCTTGAATTTGCTCTGCCAGATCATTGTTTCATACTTATTGCATCTCAATTATCTGTACACAAGACACATCCATAGACCTAGTTTCTAGCTTTTTAAAAAAAAAAAAAAAAAAACCTTTTTCGTGTATTACACTTACAAAATTACAATAAACAAAAAAAATTGATGTTCCTTATTTCTAAAAAAAAAAAAATAACATTCATGATTTAATAAATTACGACATCCCTATGGGGCGAAATAGTATAAGCTAATTGACCTAAGGGGGAAACAAAGACAGAAGAAAATGGCTGGAAGAATATACGAGTGAACCTAACGTTCACATGCTTCTATGTGTCACTCTTCCTCCAACACACTTTATCATTTCTTTGTCTTTGCTGTCTTTTGGTCCATTAATCATTTAATATTTCCCCACTCATTTAATTACTTTATCTTATACAACTCATTACTATATTTTATGTACCAATTTTTTTTTAATATAATACATCAAACCGTTACAAGTTAAAATCTATACATATTTTCCTAAAAAGCTATAACGTTTTGTTTGAATTTGAAAAGAAAAAAAAAAAAAAAGAGAGAGAGAATGGTGGTGAAGTTGTTTTAATTTAGCCACAGCCGGATTTGGTTTGAGAAAAGGTCGGTCCGGATCATATAAATGGCGGCGTGGAAGTCGTGGATTGTGGCGGAGAAAGCACGGAGATGTGTACGGACGGTGTTCTTTATGACAGCAATGATAGCGTCTCTGTTAGCTTCGTCTTTGCCGGTTCTGATCACGGTGGCTGATGTGGTTGTTCCTTGTCTCATCGTCTCTAGCATCACGTGCCTCACGTGCCACTCCACTGCAGAACAACTTCGTCTGTATAGTTTCAAGAGCTCTCTCATTGATGTACCACTCATCTCCTTCCTTAGATCTCTCGTCATTATCTGTACGTATTACTCCAATCTCCAAACACACAAATGTTTTGATATGTATGTATGTGGTTTCTTGATTAACTTATTAAGCTTCCATTGATGATGATGATGGAACAGGTCTCTCTTGGGTGTGTGAAGACACAAGATTAGCTTATGGTATTTATCTTGAAACTGTGATGTTATCTTCCTTTGGAGGGATACTTCTTGTTTTGGTTAAAACTTGTGTTTTCACTGTGAATTCTCATCTTGAGGCTAAGGTCTACAACCTCAAGATCTCATGGGGTATGCCATTTTTGCTACTATCCTCTGCTGTTTTTGGCCTAGCTCATGTTGTGGTTGCTTATCGAAAAAGCTGTGGAGCTAGAAGGAAGCTAATGTACCACAAAATTGACCAAGAAGCTGTAAAAATACTAATGCTCTCTTGTTTTTCCACTTGTTAGCTGGAGTTTTGTGGTTAGAGCTTAGTAGCTTNTCATCTCCTTCCTTAGATCTCTCGTCATTATCTGTACGTATTACTCCAATCTCCAAACACACAAATGTTTTGATATGTATGTATGTGGTTTCTTGATTAACTTATTAAGCTTCCATTGATGATGATGATGGAACAGGTCTCTCTTGGGTGTGTGAAGACACAAGATTAGCTTATGGTATTTATCTTGAAACTGTGATGTTATCTTCCTTTGGAGGGATACTTCTTGTTTTGGTTAAAACTTGTGTTTTCACTGTGAATTCTCATCTTGAGGCTAAGGTCTACAACCTCAAGATCTCATGGGGTATGCCAGTTTTGCTACTATCCTCTGCTGTTTTTGGCCTAGCTCATGTTGTGGTTGCTTATCGAAAAAGCTGTGGAGCTAGAAGGAAGCTAATGTACCACAAAATTGACCAAGAAGCTGTAAAAATACTAATGCTCTCTTGTTTTTCCACTTGTTAGCTGGAGTTTTGTGGTTAGAGCTTAGTAGCTTACTCTTTTCTCTATGGTGTATTTGCAGGTTCTCTCATGTAAATCTGGTTTCTCAGGTTACAAGAAGGCTCATCGTCAATCTTTCACTCGGTCAAACTGCAAAATCTTAACCTACGCTGGTGAATTCAGACAAAACTCTTTCAAGGGAACATCTTTGGACAGAGAGGAGCTGCAACCAAGACTGCTTGCAAATGCAGACAGTTTATTCATCAAGATCCAAGGCTTAACTGTCCATTACAAGCAGTGTACTTCACAGTCTATTTCTCCTCATACTCCCTCCATTACCGTAAATGGTTCTGCAGTGGACATGAATGCGAGTAGGCTGAGAGTACTAGACAAGCAGATGTCAAACTTAACCTCCCAAACTCAGGGCAGTCATTTGCATAGAAGTTACACTATTCAGCCTGATAGATCATCGTTATATGATCCTCTGTTAGCCAGTTACCAAACCACACCCATTAGCTTGTTCAGTAAGGATGATATAAATCAAATGGTTTCTATGAACCCTGGGGATAATCTGGAAGGAGATGAGGATGTTGGTATAGTTCTAGTCCATGGATTTGGAGGAGGAGTCTTTTCATGGAGACATGTAATGGGAAATTTGTCTCATCAGCTCGGTTGCAGAGTTGTTGCATATGACCGGCCTGGTTGGGGATTGACCTCTAGGCTTATCCGGAAAGATTGGGAAAAGAGAAATCTAGCAAACCCTTATAACCTCGAAAGCCAGGTTGGTTTCTTCAAATATGTATAACAGTTGAATATGTTCTGTATAAGTTGTGAAAGCTTCTTCATTCTCCCATCTCTATTGACATATTTGATTCACAGGTCGATCTACTACTTTCTTTTTGCTCCGAGATGGGATTTTCTTCGGTGGTACTCGTTGGCCACGACGATGGTGGTTTGCTTGCTCTCAAGGCCGCAGAAAGAATACAAGCATCTACCTTAAACTGCAATGTAAGAAACAGATCCTTTAGAAGCTTATGACTTTGGTATGTTACTGCGCCTGACTATATCCTTGTTGCTTACAGATCACAATCAAAGGAGTGGTTTTGATAAACGTTAACTTATCAAGAGAAGTAGTTCCTGCTTTTGCAAGGATACTTCTTCATACTTCACTCAGGAAGAAGCACTTGGTCCGTCCTTTATTGCGAACCGAGATAACCCAATTGGTGAACCGACGTGCTTGGTGTGACACCACCAAGCTAACCACGGATGTCACGATGCTCTACAAGGTAATAACTAGTCTCACTTTATAACCATCCGTAAAGCCATTTGGGATTATGCATCTACCTTTACTTAATGCCTTTCTTGTGGGGGTTAAACATTTCAGGCTCCTCTATGTTTAGAAGCTTGGGATGAAGCACTCAATGAGATAAGCAAGTTATCATATGAGATGATACTTTCACCTCAAAATGCATCAGCTCTGTTGAAATCCATGGGAGATCTTCCAATTCTAGTTGTTGCTGGGGCTGAAGATACTCTTGTTCCTTTAAAATCCTCAAAAGCTCTGGCTTCGAAACTCACCAATTCTGTAAGTTTAATATTCTCTCAACAAGACTTTCATAACTTGGTTTTGCTATCTTGAATCTAAAGTCTTATGTATTTGTGTTTGTGTGTGCGCACAGAGACTAGTAGAGATCTCAGGTTGCGGCCATCTGCCACATGAGGAGTGTCCTACAACACTTGTTTCCGCTCTCGGTTCCTTCATTTGCAGACTGATACCTAAACTACCAAACTCCTAAACAACATAAAACCATACCAAGCCACATAAAACCATCCCAGAGAAATGAAACAACGTCTGCAAGATATCAATAGTTCTGTACGCAGGAATATGACTCTTCGTGGTTCAGGCATCAGTATATTCTTAAAGGGATCAACACTCCAACCAGAGTTGCTACAAAGAACCTTACTTCACAAAAGTTGGAGCTATGGCATTCAACTAGGCCAAGTGTATATTCTTATCAACCCAACTTTCTCAAACACAACCTGTCTTTTTCTAACGAATAATGTATATATGATTCCTGTTCAGAGAAAATACAAATCCTTACCAATGAATTTGCTGTCATGCTTCTCTGGTGATGAACTGTTACTTTGATACAAACAAACCAGTCAGAAATGGTTTTTTAGAGAATCATTCGAATACATGTTTAAAGATAGATAAATCGACTCAAGTCTCTAACACAAAAGTACGCCGATTGAACATAATAAGCAAACGATCCTAAAAGAGCTCTCTAGCGTCTTATCAAACACGACTCTCGGAATACTTAAGAAACAGAAAAAGGGGGAAGCATGACAAATGCGGTAACTAAAAAACCATCTCTATTCCTTGGCGGATTTGTTGATGAGAGACTTGTGGATGTGAGGGATGACACCACCACCAGCAATAGTCCCTTTGATGAGGGTATCGAGCTCTTCATCTCCACGAATCGCAAGCTGCAAGTGCCTTGGCGAGATACGTTTCACCTTCAGATCCTTGCTCGCGTTACCAGCCAACTCCAAAACCTCTGCAGTCAGATACTCCAGTATTGCTGCTGTGTAAACAGCTGCAGTTGCTCCAACCCTTCCATGAGCAGTTGACCTAGTCTTCAACAGACGATGCACCCTACCCACCGGGAACTACACAAAGGAAAACCAATTAGCCACAAAAAGAGAGTAAAGTAAAACGCTAACTGTAATGTCTATCAAACATTAGCAACAGAGA
The DNA here is from genome assembly GCF_000633955.1 of Camelina sativa. Lineage (NCBI taxonomy): Eukaryota > Viridiplantae > Streptophyta > Magnoliopsida > Brassicales > Brassicaceae > Camelina > Camelina sativa. Next base: position 28,991,893 of record NC_025698.1, on the reverse strand, counting down.
GTATAAAAATCTGAGAGCCACAAACATCAAACAGTAGAATGAATTTACGAATGAGAAACCTCAGAGCCTTCAGCAACAATAATGGTACAAGGAAACTACACATTGTTAAACCAAATTAAGCTATTTGTTGCAGCTACGAGCTCAAACGACTCTCAAAGAAGCATAACAAAGTGACTAATCAAATCTCCATCCAAAAGAAGACTCCGGATTCATGAAGTAGAGAGAGCAAATTAGAGAAAGACCCAACCAATTAGGGCGAATCAAAAGATCGGGGTCGATATCAACCACAAAAGCTCAACGAAGCAAATCTCCAACAGATTACACAATAGAATACCAAATCTCGCATCCCAATGTCTCTATTTCATAGCTTTAAGTATATAAAAAAAATCTAGCTCAGAAATTTAATCGATCCAACACTTTCAAAACGCGATCTACTCATCGTTACCAGTTCGAATTCAAAGGAAACACACTGACTAGGGAGAAGAGAGAGTGAGAATGAATACCTGTAGACCAGCACGAGAAGAACGAGTGATAGGTTTCTTCTTGTCCTTATCCTTGTCGCTGCCGCTGGGTTTCCCCATAATCAAACCCTTAGCACCTTTCCCCGACATTTTCCCGCCAAAAGTCTCACAGTAAAAACGCTTCGCAGATATGAAAGAAAAGGAGATTTTAGATCGCACCAGGATGAAGAAGACGCAGATGAGAGAGAGAGAGAGAAACAAAGTCGACTTTCTTTTACAAGAGAGAGAGAGAAAAAGAAAGTCGGTTTATGTTGACCTTTCTACCCTTCTCCTCCAAACCTAATTAAAAGCCCAAGCCCAATGTAAAGTCAAGATGTATCGTAAATCACAAATTCAGTCCCCATATTTAGCTTAACATTGAAAAATAACCCCTGAAAAACTTGATTCGATTCGAGAGAGATGGAGTGAAGAGATTCTTGTTTGTTTTTTCTCTGTATATTTTTTTCAAGTCTGATAAACAAAACACAGCAAATCAAGAGACAAGAGCTAAAGACATATTATAGAGGCTTGTTTTTATACGCTCTTCAAGTATCAGATGGTTTCTCTGCGGTTTTCCCTTCTTTGTTGATGTGAAAGCCTTCAATCTTCTTTGAAACTTCATCCACGCTATGCTTCACCCTCCTCGAGCTTGTTTCGTTCTCTTCGGGGTTCGCAGGTGTTGTTTGCCAGATTCTGATGGTTCCGTCTTCAGATCCCGAAGCATACGACACACCAGTGGGAGTAAACCTCACGCAATGTACTGGACCGTGATGTCCCTTGTTGCATCCTAAGTTTCAGAAAAAGATGACACAATCAGAAAGAAACCAAAACCAAGACCTCAAAGATCTATCAAGCTAACAAGATCAGAAACTCCAATCAAACTGAAGCTATCTGGAACTAAAACTTGGAAGACGACAAACAAAGAAGCTATAACAAGATTATGGCCTTATTGAATATAATGGCTTTAATGTTTTGAGAGTCACTCACCAATCTCCTCGCCAGTGTAGAAATCAAACACACGGACCCACATATCCTCTCCACCAGCAACAAACTTTTCACCTGACTTTGGCTCCAGCGACGCAGACTCAATATTGCAGGGCATGTCATAACTCTTCACTAGTCCAAAACTTGTGAAAATAAAGAAGACAAAGATAAGAGTTTGAGCAAAATGAAAAGGGTAATAAGAAAAGATCTGATTCTCTTCCTGGAACGAGAGAACTTACTGATTAGCGTCCCAGAATTTAACTGTTGACCCATCAGCAGTAGTTATATACCGTCCATCTTGGCTCACTTCAGCACTGGTGACAGGAGACTTAGTTTCTAATGTCTGGACAATTTTCCCACTCCTCACATCCCATAACCTGTATAAGATACGATTTGAAGAGAAAGAGAACAAAAGATCTATCAAATTATGCCTTGTCTTATGCAGCAATGTGTTTGTGGGCATGTCTTGTTTGGTTCATACCTTACACCACCAATGTCAGTGCATGAACTTAGTATTGTTTGATCACTGTGAAGCCATGTGAGAGTTCTGATAGAACCAGGAGATTTATCAACTTCTGTAGGAGGTGCATCCAACCGATTCATGTCAAAAACACGAAGAATTTTCTCAAATCCTCCTGTGAGCAACGATTTTGTATCCTGGTGAAAGAAAAATGTCCATCGATTAGTGACTAATGCATAAAAGCGGAACGATGAGGTACTGAAATCTTGAAATTAACCAACAAACAACAAATGTTTAATCTGGAAATCAATTCCACTATCACATAATTAACCAAATCCTCAACGACTTCGACTTAAAATTCACTGCAGTAAATGCTAGACTAAGAGCTGTTACATAACAAGCCTGCCTAGAACCAATAATCGAAATCACAGAGATGTTATTAAGATGGCTTGAAGTCGATATTAGCAAGAAGGATTATAGTCAGTACTTACATTTCCCTAACTACAATACTTTATAACATTAACATTTTACAAAACCTCAGTTAAGAAACTGAGAATAGCTACAGATAGAGAGAGTATATAAGTCAAACGAACCTCTGAAAAAGCGCATGCTCGAACAATATGCTTGTGCTCAAAAGAATGCAGTACATCCCCTGTTAAGGCATCCCAAAGTTTGCTGAAACAAAACAATATAACAAAAAATTAGATGATTGGCCAACATATATATGTATGCTGTATATAGGAAAACAAAGAAACGAAACACATACGCTGAAAAATCGGCTGAAGCAGATGCAGCACGTAATGCATTGTTGTCCAGACAAGAACTCCAAACCGCACCTTTATGACCTTCAAACGTACCAATCCAGTCTCCAGTTTCTCCATTCCTCAACATTGGATGCGAATCTAAACCATCAAACACACAAATATTATCAGATACTGAAAACCCCATAAACACATAGTAAATACTGGAGTTGCCACAAATGCAATAGCCTTTATAAAGACCCACCAACAAAAAAACCATCCTAGTAAGTCACTCAATTCGATCAAGATGAGTTTTTTTCACCAGTTCTCGTAAACTAAACTGACCCAAAATAAAAATCCAATTTTTCAATTAAAAAGGAGTATTACCTTTGCTGGCACTGATGAGGAAGAAACCATCAGGCGTAATAGGACTGTAGAACAAATCCACCACAGGTCTTGAATGGCCATGACAAACTTGTGGAATCGTCACCTTCTTCTTATCCATTTAATCCTAAACCCTAAATTGAGCGAACGCTTTTGAAATCAAAGTAAAGGTTTTTTCAATTCCGAGTAGCTGAAAACCTAAATTTTGTTTTTGGGTAATTTCTACAAATATATTGGGAGAAAACAAATAAACAATCCGATCGATCTACACTTAATAGAAAATTTCTGAAGCTACAGTGTAGTAATGTTAATTCTGAAGATTCTACAGAACAAAAAAGAGAAAAAAAGGAGGAAATTTGCAGAAGAAAGCGTAAGGATTGGGTGCTTTTTTTGTTTGTTTTGGATTTTGTACAAAGTAATGCATAAAAAAACAGTAGCCCAGTTTTAGGGATTTCTACATCGGGAAGGAGAAGACCATAATAATATATATAGATTTTTCTTTTAATTTAGGGTACTTTCCTGTATTTTCTTATGTATTGCACAACCGCCCATGTATTTCTCTGCTTTACATATATGTCCTCTTTTTTTTTTCTTTTACAACATTTACATTTGTTCCCTTCATAGAAAAATTGCATTTTTTTTTTGTTTATTGTTGGAATCATTGGAATTTAACTTACAAATATTAGGGTAAATTTGGTATTATTTGATATATGGTAGGGGGCTGCTAACCGGAAAATAAAGGTTAGGTAATATTTTCGTAAATGCGAAAATATACGACTTATTAAGTAATACTATTCTTTATTTATTTTGTTAATTAGAAACAAAGTATAATTGTTTAGTGCTTTTTTATTTAATTATTGTAGAAACTTTTTTGGTGATTTACATATGGGCAAGATTACTAGCATTAAAGATTAAGACAAACAAAGAACATGCTAAAGAAATTACAATTAGTTGAAAGTTGAAACATCAAGGCATTAGGCATGTGGCTATATAATACTGCAAGTGAAGGGCTTGTTTGACAAACGATTGGAAGCTTAAAGGAGGAGTCTTTTATGTTGAAGAAGAGGGTACTAGGCCAACGTGAATAGTTTATATGAAGTTTGGTACATGTAGAGTAGAGAGATAGACACCATGGGGGCATTTTAAGATCGATTTATCTTGTATTCTCTAACTGATCTAGTGGATTCCAAGCACAAGGTCCCTGACAAGACATATGTGGTGTCATATAGTAACAATAAACTTGATAAATCATGTATGAGTGTGCATATCTTTCTCTCTTTAACTTCATTTTCTCCGCTCTTTGTGTTAAACACAAGTGTGTGGTAGCTTGTACAAATTTAAATCTAAGTAACGGAAGTGGAAAATGTTCAAACTTTCGACAATCTGAAATTTAATACGTTGTTATGTGTAGAGTCATCCGTTGTAATCTTGTGTTCAATATAAAACTAAGATACAACCGGTTTAGCATGAAACCTTATGTTGTGGATTTGATATAGTATTAACAAAGAACAAACAATCCGAAAAAAAAAAAGATTTAACAAAAATGAATAGATCACAATCCCTACACGGCTACACATTAAACATTAAAAGAATTTGAAGAAAATATAAGTATATCATAAATGCATTGAATTAACGATGATATTAAGATTAGACCAAAACCAACTTCACGATCGTCGCCAATATTTGGAGTGTGGTTTTAATTAGTTGGCTTCTCAACAACAACATAATCACAAAATATCATAGTTCGTGTATACTTATCTTCTCAATTAACGATGATAGTGTAGACATCATTTATTTTTTATAACCGTTAGCCCAAATATTCAAGTTCTGAAGTACAATCAAAGATTCAAAGAGCTGATTTTTGTTTTTTTTTGGGCAATCAAAGATTCAAAGAGCTGATTAAGTGGCAATAAATGATGTCTAAACGAACAAGTGGAGATCCAACGGTTGGCTACTAATAATCCAACGGTCAATAAGGAACCAGAATTTACAACAAACAACACATAAAAGACCAAACACAATCCAACGGCTCTAATGAAAAAGGAGCACCGATAGAATATGGTCTGCATCCTATACGAACACTGAGAAATAAAATAAAACAAATAAAAGATTCCATCTCCAGATCTGACCCGGATCCGTTTTTCAATCTTCAACCCGGCCGGAGAGATCAGAAGCCAGACGAGATGCAATGGCGGAATGATACATAACATCGTGGAACGTGGAAGCTTCTGCTATTTTCCTCCTCAGCTGCTTAGCTTTCTCCTCCGTGAGACAACCGCGACGGAGCTTCTGAGTCTGACCCGACCCGGAGATATCTTTTTTATCCGGATTCGAATCTGGATTCACGGAGGAGCCTGAGCCGTCGATGTTGAGGTAATCTGGATCGGGGGATAAACCGAAGAGAGGTGCCCACCAAGAAGCGGATTTCTTACGGTTCGAATCCGGGTTTTTAAAAGATCCGGATCCGGAACATGCTCGGATCGTGGTTAGAGCGGAGCAGGAGATTATCAAAGCCATGGAAAAGTGAAAATGTAGTTTAGGAATTCGATTTTTTTTTCAAATTGGGTTTGTTGCTACAATGAAGATGGAGGTGGTGGTACGTTTGAATTATAACGGAAGGACTAAGGGTATTATAGGAATTACGAAATTGTGCTTGTACATGGAAGTTTACGGTGGACGTAATGGGATAAGTCTCTACACGCTTTGGAAATTGGAATATGTATTTTCTATGAAAGTAGAATTTTAATATTTCTTATTTTAAACGTGAAAAAGAGCCGTTTGGTTTATAGTTTATACAATTTTTGGATATAAAAAAAATATCTTATTTTTACATTCTGAGTTTCTGACAGTGGTCGGTTGAGACAGACTACTGAGAAAATCGTTTTGAGTTCATTTTTTTTTTGTATATGATCTGCTAAAATGAGGTTACACATGGCTATGGTACATTTGGCGATGTAGTATGTACAATACAAGTGTATAAACGGTCTAGCGAGAGATATAATTGTGCACGGTGATATTATTATGGTGGACACGCGCGGATGCATTGGAATGTGACGAACCTTGGGGAATAGATAAGTCTAAACGCGTCGAGCGATTAATCAATCGGCAACTTGCACAATGTCTTGTTCTGCACTTTTCTCAAGACAAATGTATTTATTTGTTTAAATGTCATTTGAACCGTTTGTTTT
>NC_025698.1:28962890-28985109 GCF_000633955.1 Camelina sativa | reverse complement strand
GGGGGGGGAACAAATCAGTGTTCAACGGACAAAATAGTATTCCGCTATCATAACATTTTGTTTTTTTACAAACATTCAAACAAGAAATTTTGGCCACGTACGAGAAACTGTTATCCTGTCTCGAAAATAAGGTTTGGTGACGTTGGTCCATAAAATGTAAATGTTATTTACCATGTGAATCCTCACTAGTCGCATAAAGAGAAGTTCCTCGTTATACGTAATACCGTAGGCACAACGATTTGCTTTTGTATAACCACGTACTTGATCAAACAAAAATTAAGATTAATCGGAACATTTGGGATAATTTTTTATTACGATAAAGAGACGTACATACACAAATTATACAACGATCGGAACTAATTCAAACCCCTCTTTGATAATGCTAAGAGCTCCGCGTTATGCGTAATACCGTAGGTAAAACGATTAATTTGCCTTTGTAATCACATACTTGATCTAGGAAAACTTTGGGAGATTTTGTTTTTAGGACAAAGAGACGTCTCACAAATTCACAATGCTCTAAATTTTGGTTACTTATTTACATCTTTCGTGACATGCTACTGATATTAAACTATATCGCACTACTCAATAATATTTTCTGAGATGTTATACTTAGCAAGAGTATTGAACAAGCACAATAAAAAGCTGCATATACATTTTCATGACCTTTTATACATGGACCTATAGTTAAGGTCGATTCTTGCAAGTGACTTGTGATTTATAAGATAAAGGATACAATTTTTGATATATATATAAAAAAAATCTTACTTTTGCATTGTGAGTTTCTGATAGTGGTCGGTTGAGACATACTACTCACAAAATCATTTTGGGTTCATCTTTTTGTATATGATCTGCTAAGATGAGGTTTACACATGGCTATATATGGTACATTTGGATATGTACAATACAAGTGTACAAACGGTTTAGCGAGGAATACAATTGTGCACGATGGATATGCGTGGATGCATTGGAGTGTGACGACCTTGATAGATAAGTCTAAACGCGAGCGATTAATCTATCGGCAACTTGCAAAAAAGAGATACATCAGAGTTTGCCCTAGCCGTAAACTCTCTTTGGCACACTCCCCGAAGTTCTTCCGGCGGCGTCGACGTCGGTCAGCGTCGCTGGGATACCGTTTCTTCCTCTCTGTCGTCTCATCTGTCTTTTAAGCTTGGTCTTTGCATCCTTTGGTTCTATCGGAGTTATGAGATCTAAAATCTCCGCTCCAAAACTGCTTCAGCTTCAATCTCCCCTTCCTCAGCCGGTGGATCTTGAACTCTATCCCTCGATCTGGCTCATCCTGCAATCAACTGCAACAACTCTCCACTCCTCGGATCTACATCCACTCCCCAAGTGTTTTACTGGGAAGCAGATGGACGGGAGCTCTGTGTTGATGTCAAGGCCATGGAAGATCTTGACAACGATTTCAAAACTTCGCCTCTCTGTTTCCCCGTTTGTTACCTCTCTGGCCCAGGTTTGCTCTCCACTCATATCTCAGTTGCCTGGTAGATAGTTTATCTTGATTAAACTATGGCACACCCCTGAACTGGTACCTAATCCGACCCCATTTCGATAGCTTTATATCACGATCAAATCTGTTAGTATCAATGTTTTCTGCTTGGTCAAGACGAGTTAACCTCGGTAGCAGAATACTTGATCTTTCTAGAATGATTGATAATCATTTGTGTCGAGACCAGCTTGTATACGAGTTTGATCTGAACTCTACTCTTTCCCACCCTAAGCAATCATTGGTTAGTTTATTGGTTTCCTTAGTCCGAAGACTGCTTTTGAACCTTAAACCACCATTGTTGCTAGATTGGCTTAGGAGTCTTTTGAAAACCATGTTAATCAGTTACCCTAGGGATGATCCCGCTTATGGAGTTTGCTTGGTGAAGCTTGGAATTATGATCCCACCTCTACGGAGTGGGGGTTACCGATGCTTCACCAACTCTCTACCTTTACCTTACCAAATTTCAAAGATCTTTAACCCGCAAACCAACTACTTTCTGAAGTCCCTGCATATAATCTTGAAGACTAGTGGCATTATAACCCTCACTTCAAGGAGGGGTGGTTACCACAACCTCTTCAAGTCCTGCCCTATCATCCTTGGACCAACAACTACCTCTGTAGTAACCGTTATCAGAGCCTCAGCTCCCCTGCTCGACCCTTTGGCAACTCAGTTTTGCCATTCTCATCTTCGCCAAGTCTTCGAAGATTCAAGACAATGGCTTTCTACTCCTTTGACTTGTTCATGGAGTCTGCATCGGTTTGCTTTGACCTCACATGTTCCATGCTGCTTAATAGCATGTGGTTCATAGCTCTCAAGCTCTTCACATCAAATACTTCTATCTATCCTTATATTTTTATTTATGCTTTGGTTCTTCTTATCCTCTGTCGTACTTTAAACAATCTATGTCTTGTATGTTATTTTTTAATTAATGGAATGATAACACCTTTTTGAACAAAAAAATCTATCAGCAACTTGCAAAATGTCTTGTTCTGCACTTTTCTCAAGACAAATGTTTTATTTGTTTATATGTCATAGAGAATAGAACCGTTTGTTTTATAAGTGTTTCACAATACAATTTGGAATGGTGATAATGATAGCGGTCGGTGGGTATGAATTAGTCTTTCATAGACACAATAGTATTCCGCTAATTACGTTTTCATTTAGGACGCTATTGATTTCGTACAAACAAGAACTTTTAGGCCACGAGAAAGTGTTATCCATCTTGAAAAACAATATAGTTTGGTGACTCAGGTCCATAAAAAGAAGTAAATGTTATTACTAATCCTCATTAGTCGCAAAGAGAGAGACTCCTCGTTATACGTAATACCGTACACACAACGATTTGCTTTTGTAACCATATACTTGATCTAGGAAAATTTAAAACTAATTCACAATGCTCTAAATTTTGGTTACTTATTTATATCTTTGGTGGCATGCTACTGTTATCAAACTATATCGTAGCTCAATAATATTTTATGAGATGTTATACTTAGCAAGAGTATTGAACAAGCACAATAAAAAGCTTCATATACATTTTCATGACCTTTTTATACATGGACTTATAGTTAAGGTCTATTCTTACAACACATAATTTTAACTAGTAAAAAAGCATACACAATAAATATAGTACAATATTTTATTACATTCGAGGTTTGGAATATGGAATTTATTTGTATCTATGGCTTCAATTATTTTGCAATGAACTTAGAGAACCATTTTCCCGAAGCTTTTTCTTTGCGATCAGCAGGATTAGTGAAGTTGACCCAATTCATACCAAACCGGAGAGTGTAACCATTTCCGAATTCGTAGTTGTCCATCAATGACCATGCAAAATATCCTGCTACGTTGCATCCATCCCTGTAATATATTTAAAAGAATAGTTTTAATGTATTAACATTTATAATTCTCTAAAGAAAGTATATATCATATTAAAGACGAATTATAACTTACTCCATGGCGCATTTGAGACAAGAAAGATGGCTGCAATGGTTCTGAATTCGTCCATTATCGGCAAGAGCAGTTGCAAGCGTTACGTTTCCAAGATCAAGATCAGCAACTCCTGAAATTTAACATAAGATTAATCATAAATACATTATATAGATTTTTCACTAAAATCTATTTGAGTGTATGAAGCATGAAATGGTATGCTCATACCGTTTTCGGTGATGTAGGTGAGTGGATTTTTGTAGTTGTCTTTGATGTAGTTTAAAATCTGACGGAACCCTGGAGGATAATAGACGAAGCTAGGAGCCTATAGAGGAAAGATTCAAATCAACGTTGTAATCTTTTGAATATGAAAACGATTTTAAAGTCAGATACTTACCACAACACCAATAGGGACTCCATTGCGATAAACTGAAACCAGTTAAACGAATAATGTGTTTAGATAATTAATCTAAAAAACAAAAAATACAAAAAATTGTTATACATACATCCAAGAGTAACTCGTGGATCGGTTATGGCGCTAGGTTCTGTCGAAGGAGGTGCGTCGGTTGCATATTGTGTAACGTAATAGTTCAACCCTAGAAAATCAAGTGATCCTTTAACTAAAGCTGATTCTTGAGGTGTGAATTCTGGCAATCTATCTCCTACCATCTCTCTCATTATCTTTGGATATTCACCGTACACCAATGGATCCATGAACCTTCATATATGTAAGAAAAAATTGATACAAAAACAAATTAACCTTTCTATATGTGTGTGTGAGAGAGTTTTAATTGGGAATCATTTAATTGAACATATATATACCATCCAACGAAAAAATCGAATGCTCGTTTTGCAGCAGCCTTGTCGAGATTGCTACTTTCGTTTAGTGGGACAAACCATCTCCCGATCAAGGTTGTACCTATCTTACCACCTTGAACTTTCTGCATAAATATGTTTAGATTACGGACCACAAATACACCACATATAATTATAAAACCTATGCCTAAAATAAATTATATATGAGATGTTTACAATGTATATAAAATACTGTAACCTGATATCTTTTGCGGTATAAAGATACAGCTTCCGCATGAGCTAGAAGTTGGTTATGCGCAACTATATAAGGTTCAGTTTCTGAATCTCCTCCAAATTCACAGCCAGTGCACCGTCCCGGTGGATACGATCCATCTCCATAACCTTTGGTTGCGAGAGAGAAAGGCTGATTTAAAGTGATCCAATATTTGACTCTGTCTCCGAATCTTTGGAATAGAAGCTCCGCGTAGTTTTTGTAGTCCTCCCTATTCATGTATCATACAATAATAAATATTAAGTCATATATAGATAGAAGCGAAGTATAGAATAAAAATCCGTTCGTGCACTTACACTATACGTGGGCTTAAGAAGCCTCCATATTCGTCTTCCAAAGTCTGGGGAACATCCCAGTGAAATATAGTCACATATGGTTCTATGCCTGTATTAACGCAAGTTAATTTTTTTTTTAATCCAAAATATAATAAAATGTGTATAATTTAGTTACTTGAATTTTTAAAATTACCATTTGCTTTCAATTCGTTAATGAGATCGTTGTAGTATGTTATCCCATTCTCGTCAATTCCCCCAATCAGACGTCCCTCTAATATTAGTAAATAATCACAAAGTTGAGTCACTGAATGTTTTAAATAGATGAAAACATGATGAAAAAGAAGATGTGTTATATATATTATATTTACTTGGTAAGACCCTTGACCACGCTATTGAGAGTCGGTATGCTTGAACATTCATTCTTTTCAGCAGTTTGACATCATCCTGTTGAAGATTATATGAAATTTGTTAACTAAATTGAAATTACAACGTTTCACAAATATAATATACGCACATTCGTCATTGATAGCCTCTAGCTCACCTTATAGAGATCATATGAATCACAAGCAAGATCTCCTGAACTACGATCTGGAACTTTTTCTGTATATATATATATATATATATATATAACAAACCAAAATATCATGAGAATGATCGCTCTTTTAAATATTTATACGTTTTATTATCATACATCGAGGTGCATGTAACATGCAGCATGTTGATAAATAATACGGTAAGTGATGTTTGTGATCACCTGGATATCTATGAGTGAAATAGTCCCATCCATTAAGTGCTCTATGTGCAGCACCTTCAATCTGGTAGAGCCAATTATGTTTGATAATGTTAAAAAAAAAAGGTATGACAAATGCCATCACGGCGAAGATATATGTATACCTGGTATGCAGAAGTAGCGGCACCAAAAGTGAAATTTTTGGGAAATCCAGTACGGTTGAATGCAACAGTTTTGTCGCAGTTGAAGGGTTCTTTGGCCTTGCATTCTGGATTGCAGAGTTTTTGGCTACTCGAAACAACCAAGAGAACGGCAAGAATGGCTAAAGAGTAGTAAGCTTTTGGAATTGACATTTCTATTTTCTTTATTTGCTTTTGTTGATGGGCTTGGTTATGTTTGTTTTGATGATGATTAAACGATTAACTTGGAGGGGTTTAAATAGAAGGGTTTGAGTGCATGGGAATTTGCATGGAGATTTAAGTAAACTGGTTACGTACATTTTTGCATTGAATTTGATCCTCCATGCATGTTCTCCACCTCGCTGTCTTGTTTTCTTAATAAATAAAATTAGACACTTTGAGTTTTACGACACCCATATTTTACATGTCTGCGTGTGAGAATATATGTTCCTTAACCCTAATTTATATTCAATATATTAATTCAATCAGTGTTATCACATTCGTTCAAAAAGAGTTTTTAATTTTGCTGTGAGGTTTAAGTTCCGTATCCCTTCTCATTTAGCGTACATTATGGTTGTTTATATTACTTGTGAAAGGAACAACCTTCGTTCCATAAGCGAAACATGACCTGTGACAGGTCACCTGTCTGTCTCATTGATAAGTATCGAATATTAATCAACGTATTTCTAAAAACCACATCAACCTACAATAATAGAAAACCACCTGACACCTGGAAACAAATATATAATCAACCTCGAGTTACGTCAACTAAATACTCACGATAAATTGTTGTAAAACATGAAATTCTGGTGGAGGGAAGAATAAAGATAATTTTAGATTTTGTGTCATAATAACAAATAATATGAAGAAGATTATGAAAAATTGTCTTTGTTTTCATAATTGATATTTTGATTAAAAGAGTAAATCTAAAAATATTTGTAAAATTTTGTGTGAGTAAATCCATATCTAGATAACAAAGTTTTTGAAAACCTAAACATAACTCTTCTTAGATCTTGAAACAAATCATTTCTTTAAAATCCTATGGCACAAGAAGCGGCTTAAATATAAGGGCCAGCAGTTCGACCGCCAGGCACATAGAATTAGGAGCAAAAAGGCCAATATGATTTTTTATATAACAAAAATGTAAAGATAGTAAGGGTTTATTTTTTAAAGAATCGACCCTGTAAAAAGGATTGTTCATCTTTCAGTAATGTTATATCTCTTCTCCATTGAACTATTTTCACTCCGACTTTATAAGATAGTAGATTTAGTTCGAGCTCTCTGCGTATGTGCATCTTTGGCTGATACTAGGAAGCATGCTTGAGCAAAAGTCCAATTTTTGTAAGTTCTTAAGTTTAGACTTTTAATATATGTTTACTAGTCATTCTCCTAATTAACCTTAAACTGTGAGAACAAATCTTTATATTAACTCTAATTTTACGTTTCGTTTGATTTTTTTCTTGATTTTACTACTCATTTATTGTGAGTTTGGTTCATTCTATATTTCTATTAAAACAGAAGAATGTTGTGGTTTTTAATTTTTTACGATCAATCATGTACAATTGCATATATTGCATGCGTGTCCTTCTGTTTGATCAAAGAGCCTATATAGCCAACTCACTCTACTCTTCAGCTTACCTAGCGCCGAGTGTTTAGTCCAATCACACAAATTACGTAATAATGTTTTTACTTTCACTTTTGCATCTTAATATTTTAGGTTAAGTGAAGAGTCGTATTAGAATAAATAGAAGATCCCATATTTACTATTCCATTAACAAATCTTTTCGACTCCCGCTCTCTCAAAATTCCGATGGCCAAGAAGAACAAGCGTTCCCAACCGGAGAGCAAACGTCTCAACGCGGAGGAAAAACCGCCGATGAAGAAGAGGAGTCCACAACCGTTGGAACATCCAGCGACAGAATCATCTGGCGACGACGAGGAGAAGCTAATCTCCGATTCAAATTATGGTTCGAAGAGTGAAAGTGAGTCGGAGTCTGAAAGACTGAAACCGAGCTGTCCCCGACCAAGGAGAAGGAGGTCTGTGGTTCCGGCGAGGCTCAGCCAACCAAGAAGAGAAGAGTGAAGTTGTTGTTGTTGTCTCGACAGACGTGGCCAAGATTGATGATTAAATGGTGGCAACAGATACGAGAAAAGAGAATTATTTTCAAAGAAAATGGAGTGAGGGCATTGTGAGAACCGAAACTAGATTCTCCTCTCGAAGTGTTTTGTGGACGAAGGGGCTTACTACCGAAGTAGTTCCAAATTGAATTTAGAAACAGAAAGTTGAGAGAGTAAAAATGATTATTATTGTCTTGTTAGAAGTTTTTCGACCGCCGTTACAATCTTTTCCCCCCTATTTATACTAAGTCATCACATTTAATACCATATCAAATTAAGACCCGAAGATCTCGCACTCCGTAATAAATGAGATCTTTGACCAATCCTCCGATCTCCAAAGTGATTCACCCGAGCATGATGGACCGGGCTCTTCCGTAACTTCGGCCCGTATTGCTTGCTGGTCATGGGCTAAGGCCCATGACCCGAGGTGACTAATCGCGGTATCAACAGTTGCCCCCCAAGTTCTTCGAGCCGATCGGCTCGGAGGACTTTTGAGCTCCTATCGCTTGTATCGGGAAAACAAATATTATCCGTATCCTGTGATTAGATCGAGGTAATGATGAGATTTTTCTTTCCCGAACACACATTGGGCCCACCACTCGGCACGACACCCTATAAGAGAGAGAAACATGAACCGGGACTCTTCACTTTCCCAGGTAATCATTGTAACCCTGCGTATCAAGGTAGCCGTCCTCCCTTCTCTCTCATTATTTTCAGAATTAGTTTCTTTAGTCGATTTACTCTTCCCGTTCTCTTTTGCTCTCTGTCGTTCGCCGGAAAGTTCTTCATATATTTCTTGCCAGCTTATCTTTTTCCTCCGCTCTAACATCATGTCTCCCCCGAAATCTTTATCGGGTAAAGCCGCGAAACCGCTTATCTCAGGCGCCTTCGACACCCCCCACCATCAAATCTCCCTGACAGTAATATGGCGGTGGTTAGGGGATCTTGCGGAATCCCCTCGGAGATCGAGATTAGGTTTCCAGAGGCGCATGAATCCCCGGAGAATCCTCCCGCCGGCTACTGTTGTGCGTTCGAGAGTTTCTTTTCCACCTGCGGATTATCTTTCCCGCTTCCCGAGCTCATTGTACGGATGATGTTCGAACTAGGGTTCGCTCTACCTCAAATGTATCCGAATTTTGTTCAGACTGTTCTTTGTCTTCAAACTTTAGCCGAGGAATACAACTATTCGTTGTCCTTGGCTGACTTTCTCCACGTCTACACCGTGAAGATGGGGCGTACCAAAGGCACCCTCTACGTGAGTCCGACTCTCCGGACTTAAGGTTTTTGACGACCTTCCGGAGAAAGATGAGAAGTGGCGGAAATCGTTTTTCTTCTTCCCCGTTAACGAACTCACTTTCAGTCATCTCACGGGCTTGTTCGTTTCGAAGTGGACTTCGAAAATTGGTAGCGTAGAGTAGTCCGTTTAGAATTAGCTAGCCTTCTCTGACTTTTCGCCTTACCTCTGTTATTTTGGTTTCAGCTCACTTTGAACGCAACCAACTTTCTCCCACCTTCGCAGAGTTCTTTTCTCGGTTCTGCAGCGAGGGGCAAATTGCTTGGGTTTCGTTCTCGTGCGAGCGGATCAGAGAGTCCGGAGTTAGACACATGAGACGTTCCCTTATTCGATCTTCTCCTCCCCGAATCCTTGATACTGCTTCGATGGGCTACCGGGAAGAAAGAGCTCGTAAGAAAGAGCTCGAAAATGCAGAGAAGGAAGCGAATAGGCAAATGTCCGTTGCTCTCGCTATGGGAAAAGCCCGCATTTCCGCCAAGAGTACTAACTTTCCAGCCCTCGAGGTAAGTGAAACTTCTGTTCCTCCCTTGATGCCTTCTGAACCCTCCCTGATCGTCATCGCAGACTCGAGTGACGAGCCTTAGGAGGGAGTGGGTCTCCCGGCTCCGGGAAGCGAACAGGTCGAGGGAAGTTCGCAAAAGGCCGAGCAATCGAAGAAGAGAAAGGAGCCGGAGTCTTCTTCCAGTTCGCACGAGAAGCCCCGAGCTTGAATTGGCTCTTCGGAGGAAGAACAGACTCGGAGCAGCTCTTCTGGGGAAGAGCGAAGTAAGTCTGGCTCGAAAGATGGAACCCCCCTGTCCGAGTGGAGGTCTAGGGAACCTCCTGTCAAGGAGTCTTGCTTGAAAGATGGGGCGCCTCCGACTGGGAAGTCGTCCACAGATCCATCCGTAATCATGGAGTCCGGAGGTTCTTCCTCCAGCCCCCNCCAGCCCCCCCCCCCCCGAAAGAGCAGTGCCACTCACCCCGCGGTAAGTAGGATTTTAGGAGTAGTAAACTTATATTTGAAAAACACTTTTTTAATTTAGTTGGAATAATTTAACCACTACGTGCAGCTCCTCCTGCCTCCCCAACGGATTTGATGCGAAACTACACCCGCCCTGGAGTTCGTGTTTCCGCTTTTGCTCATATGTCCGAGATCAACCGGGGGAACTTCTTCCGGTTCGCGGATAAAATCGGGGAGGTTAGTGACTAGTTTCAGATGCTTACGTATCTAATTTCTACTTCTCCTGACTAACAGAACCATTTTAACAGGTGATGATCGAGTTCAACAACTCAGTGGCTTCTTACGAGGAACAGCTGTTCGCATCCCCGTCCACCTCCGAAGTGGCTGCACTTCAACAAAAGGTGACTGACCTCGAAGCTCAAGTAGCGGAGTTTACCCGGTTGGAAGCTATTAACACTAAGACCGTGGAGAAGGCCGAGCAGATCCGAGCTCGAATGAAGAAGTCTGAGGTCGAGGTGTTGGACCTCGGGATAGTCAATGAAGGCTGGCGAGCTCGGAAAACAAGAAAATCACCAAGAACATGCTGCATGAGATCGAGATCCGCAACCAGCTTCTGGAGGCCGGTAACAGCTGTGAGATGGAAAAGGCACGGAGGGAAGAGAGACAATCAATGAGGTGAACTCTCCGCCCACTCATCGAGGAAGTGAAGATACACTTCAAGGAGCCGGAGAGGTTGGCTCCCGCCCAGATCCGAGCTGCTGAGATTAGGGCCAACCGGATGCTTATTGAGGAGATATCTCGGGGGGAAATTCAGGACATCGAGGAGGAGCTCGGGATCCTGCGGGCTGATGAGGAGAAGGCTGATGGTGAAGTCGCGAAGGTAACCATCCATGACTTTGATCTTTCTGCATTTTCTAACCTATTGGTGGATTCGCCCGAGCTACTATGCAAAGAGCTCCCCCTGAGCATCACCTTGATGAATCCGGAACTAACTTTGGACCACTGTCGAACCAGGTACTGGACCTCATCCGGAGCAACACTGCAAAGCTGGACCTTACCGCGGAGGTGGGAATCGCTGAGGTGAACGTGGCTCCTCCCGAAGTAGGTGAAGTTGCTTCGTCTGACCTTATCCCCGCTTTAGACAAGCAATAGACCGAGTTTGGAGTTGTTTTGGCACGAGTTGCCCCCCTTTTGGTTATTTTATTTTCACCTTGCTAGACATTGTTCGGGGATTTTGGTCGGAGTGACCGCCCCGGACTAAAAATATTCTATTTTTAATTCAGCTTACTCGTTATATGTTTTTTGCTCGCTAAGTCTTCCATGAAGAGGACCTCGATTTATAACGACTTAGGAAACTGATTTCAAACATTCTATAGAAAGTACGCAATAAGACTCGGATTTTAACTAAAGGTGCTTTCAACTTCAAGGAAAATACGAAGCGGACTTCGGTTCGCGGAACAGAACTTTGCACTTGTTGCCACAAATTAGAATTACGAAGTGAACTTTGGTTTCCGATAGAGAGCTTTTAAGACGGGAGACCTTGATTTGTTAAAAGTCCACGAAGTGGAACTTCAATCTCCAATAAAAGTTTACGAAGTATGATTCCGATTTTTAAGTGAAAAGGTTTACGAAGTGAGACTTTGGTTTAAATGTCTTTAACGAAGTAGAACTTCGATTTTCGATAATAAAAGGTTTACGAAGTGAGCCTTCGCTTTACTAAAAGTCTACAAAGCGGTACTTCAATCTTTGATAATAGTTTACGAAGTAAGACTTCGGTTTTAAGAAAGAGTTAAGGAGTGAGACTCCGGTTTTTGTGAGAGTTTACGAAATGAGACTTTGGTTTCAATATGACTTTAACAAAGTAGAACTTCGATTTTGATAACGAGATATTTACAACAGCAACTTTAAGGGAACTTTGTTTTTATTTGATATAAATAGCTGGACCCGAAGCGGGTTGCCTACGTACCCTTTTCGGGATCAAGCCAGTCGTAGTTTGATACATAGTTGAGATCGAACTAACTATAAAAGCGTTTCAGGTGCAAAGATTTCCAGGATCTCGGTACGAGTTTCCCATCTGAATCTTCCAGCCGATAAACGCCATTTCGGATCTCGCTTGTGATCTTGTATGGTCCTTCCCAGTTGATTCCTAGTTTTCCTGCGTTTTCCTCTTCGGTGTTCTCATAGACCTTCCAAAGAACAATATCGCCAACCGCCAAGGGCCTGCCTGGGACTTTGGAGTTGTAGTAAGGAGCTACAACATTTTGCTAGTTTTGCATTAGAATCAAGGCCTGGTCCCGTCTCTCATTTATGACATCAAGATTGTCTTGTAAGAACTATTCATCTTCCGTAGCTCGAGACGGGTTTAATGTGGTGCGGACTCCGAGAACCTCTATGTCAGCTGGGACTATGACATTAACCCCGTAGACCAAAGAAAAGGGCGTTTTGTTGGTGGCCCGGCGAGGTGTAGTTCGGATCGTCCAAAGTACACCTTGTAATTCGTCTGGCCAACGTCCTTTGCGGGAGTGCAGCAGTTTCTTTAGATTGGCCAGAATGACCTTATTGATGGCTTCAGCTTGCCCATTTCCTGGCGGATAGCAAGGGGTTGACTTGCTAAGTCGTATTCTCCACTTCGCACAAAAGTTCTCAAACTATGAGGAGATAAACTGTGGGCCATTATCTGTCACGATCATGTATGGCACGCCGTATCGATAGATTATACTTTTTAGCACGAACTGTTCCACTTGCTCACTAGTCACAGCCGCATATGCCGCTGCTTCTACCCATTTGGAGAAATAATCAATAAGGACTAGCACGTACTGAATTCCTCCCGGACCCCGATGTAAGGGACCAATAATATCCATAGACCACCTCATAAACGGGTAAGGCGCGGACACAGAAGACAGGAGCTCGGTAGGCTGATGAATTATTGGAGCATGTTTCTGGCATTTCTCGCAGGTTCGGGAATACTCCTCGCAATCAGCGAGCATAGTTGGCCAGAAATAACCCTGCTCTTGATTTTGAAGGCTAAGGTGCGGCCTCCGGAGTGGTTGCCATTGGGCCCGTCATGAACGGCCCGCATTAACGCTGCGGACTCTTTACCACCAATGCATGTTAAGTAAGGACCGACGATGCTACGACACAGTAGTCCTTGACCATAAATGCAATATCGTGCACTGATGATCTTAAGTTTCCTCGTGGCCCACTTATCAGCCGAGAGATCGCCTTTCTCAAGATGAGCCCATATCGGAGTCCGCTAATCGTCTGCCCCCCAATTATCAGTGGTTGTATTGACCGAGGGTTGACGTAGAACGACAGGCAGTTCGCAGCTAGGTGAATGAGGCTGCTCCGGTGTGCGGACTGTGGTGTCAGTGTCTGTCTCCACAAGAGGTGAGGGAGTGACTTTGTGTATTGGAGCCAGAGTTCAAGAGGTCGCTCCGGATAAAGGAGCGCGAGCTGCCTCCTCTGCTTCTCTTTTTCTCATCGCCCGGGTTACGATGCTCAAACCTTCTACGCGTATGCTCGGATACTCTATAACTTCAACCGGAATGACTCTTGTTACCGTGGGGACCGAAGTTGAGGCCAGTGAAGCTAGAGCGTCTGCTGCGGAGTTCTCGCTTCACGGAATCTTTGTGACCTCAAAGTCGTCAAACTTCTATGCTAACTCCCAAGCCGCAGCCAGGTAAGCTTCCATTTGCCCGTCCTTAGCTTCATATTCTCCAGTAAACTGGCTTGCAACCAACTGTGAGTCAGAGAAAGCTCTGAGATTCCTAACGCCAATCCCTACTGCAAGGCGAAGTCCGGCTAGGAATGGCTCGTATTCTGCTTCATTATTCGACGCAGCAAAATTCAAACGGAACGACTGCTCGATCATTTCGCCTGTAGGTGAACTGAGGCGAACACCGATTCCGGCTCCAGTCCTTGAAGAAGCTCCATATACGTACAAGCTCCAAGGTCCTTCGACCTTATCCTCGACCGAACTGGCGAGTGGCAATTCGATGAGAAAATCTGCTAGCACTTGCGCTTTTGCACAAGTCCGAGTTCGAAACTCAATATCATACTCGCTCAGTTCTACAGACCACTTAGCTCATCTTCCAGACTGACTGGGACTATGGAGTACCGTGCGTAGTGGTTGTGTCGTTAAGACGATGATTGAGTGAGACTGGAAATATCGCCTCAATTTCTTCCTGAAACCACTACGACCAAAGCCAATTTTTCCATCATCGAATACCTGGACTCAGCTCCTGTGAAGTATTTACTAACATAGAAAATGGGCCTTTGATCCCCCCTTTCCTCACGAATTAAGACTCCACTTACTGCGCTCTCCGAGACGGTGACGTACAGAAACAACGTTTCCCTGAATTCTGGTTTTGCCATAACCGGTGGTTCGGAGAGATAAGCCTTTAGCTGGGAAAATGCTTCTTCGCACTTCTCGTCCCAAATGAACTGCCTCCCCCCTTTTTTCAGGACTTGGTAGAAAGGGAGACAATTATCCATGGACCGCGAGATGAAACGATTGAGCGCTGTAATTATCCATGGGGGAACTCATGGATAAAAATGCATTGATTTGCCTCAGGTTAGCCTCTATGCCTCGCTCCATCACAATGTATCCCAAGAATTCTCCTGACGGAACCGCGAATGTGCACTTCGTGAGGTTTAGCTTCATCCCAAACTGATTTAGGATTTCGAAGCATTTTCTTAAGTCTTCGAGGTGCGAGCCGATTTCTACTGATTTTACCAGCATATTGTCGATGTAGACCTCCATGGTTTTCCCGAGCTGCGTCTCGAACATCCTATTCACCAGGTGTTGGTAAGTTGCTCCAGCGTTCTTCAGTCCGAACGGCATCACTTTGTAGCAATAAAATCCGCGGTCCGTGATGAACGCTGTTTTCTCCTGATCGTCCGGGTGCATAAGAATTTGGTTATAATCGGAGAAGGCGTCCAAGAAGGATATGAGCTCGTGACCCAAAGTCGATTCAACCAGCCTATCAATATGTGGGAGAGGAAAACTATCTTTCGGGAACGCCATATTTAAGTCGGTAAAATCGACACAGACTCGCGACTTGCCATTCTTGTTCTTCACTACTACAGTGTTCGCGAGCCACTCCGGCTTTGAGCAACCTGTCGACTTCCGACTACATTTAGCTCGTGTGAAATGATGTCCGGACTAATTCCAGTCATCTCTTTGACTGAACACGCAAAAGTTGTCATATGTTCCTTGAGGAAGGAAACGAATTCAGATCGCAGTTCGCTTCGTAATCCTGCTCTTATCTTGATTCCTTGATCTGGAAACTTAGCGTTAATGAATATGGCTTCGGTGAGGTCGCCGATAAGCTGCTTTCGAACCGGATTCTTGGCGACCTCGAGTTGTGGTTGCTATTGGACTAGCAGCTTGTAACTTGCAAGATAACAGCTTCTTGCCACCCTTTGACTTCCTAGATTATCCCGAACTCCTTGCGGGGTCGGAAATTTGACGCACTAATGGTAGGTCGAGGGGACTGCCTTCATTTGAACAGCCACGGTGTCCCCATTATCGCATTATAGGCCGCAGGTCGGTCAAACACCGTGAACTCCACCATTTTAGCTACACCTTGAGTGGAAACAGGGAGAGTGATCGTTCCTAGGGACATTGGCGTCTCGCTCGTGAATGAGACTAGGGGTGAGGGAGGTCCTGTGATGCGCTCCTTGCCAGTACCCATTCTAGTGAGGGTCTCCAGGAAAATTAGATCCACCGAGCTCCCAGTGTCAATCAGGATTCGGCATACCTTGTGATTCGCTATGTCGAGTGATATGACTAGGGCATCGTCGTGTGGGGTTCTTAAATCTTTCGTTTCTTTCTCCAAGAAGGTGACCTCGGGTAGGTCGCTCGCGGCGAGTTTTATCCATTTAGGTCCCGAGGTGACCAGCTTGCGCCGATGGTCTTTGATCGCTGTTATCGAATTGCT
Organism: Camelina sativa; assembly: GCF_000633955.1. Taxonomy (NCBI): domain Eukaryota; kingdom Viridiplantae; phylum Streptophyta; class Magnoliopsida; order Brassicales; family Brassicaceae; genus Camelina; species Camelina sativa. The sequence goes on along the minus strand of NC_025698.1, from coordinate 28,969,108 downwards.
GAATAAACGTGATCTGCCCATGATAACATCTATTCTTTTCTTTGGTTCTGTATCACCATCTGCCTGTTTTGGCTTCTTTGAAGGTGGAGCATCGTCGTCCACTTCGGACGTCGTCTTTTGGTCAAGCTCATCAATGGATACATTCGGCATTTCAGCAGACAAGAATTTCTTTGCGAGAAGATGCATCAGTTTCTTATAGTCCCGGGTTGAGTGCCCGTTTGTTTTGTGAAGCTTGCAGTAGGCGTTTTCATCCCGAACCCACTTGTTGCTTGGCAGGACTCCGCTCTTGGCGCGTGGTGAGAATGGTGGCCTAGACGGGGATCCTCTTGGAGAACCCTTTTGAGGAGACTTATCCACTGCAAAGGTTATGAATCCGGACTTCAGGGTCGAGGGTAGCATATTCTTAACCGGTGCCGATGCCTCGAACCTTGGTTTGGATGTGGCTTTATGCTTCTGGGCGATTGCCGCTTTTTCCTCTTACGCGATTATCCAGTTCGAAGCCTGGTGCAAGGCATCCTGAATTGTTGCGGACTGGTTGACGGTTAATTCTTCGCGGTAACGGAATTCGTGCCAGAGGTTGTTCTTTGGAGCGGCCAAGGCAGTCGAGTTTGAGAGTCCCGGGATCTGGACTTGAATTTCCTTGAACTTGGTTATGTAAGAGTGAAGTGATTCCCCAGCTGCCTGGCTTAGGTTCCAAAGTTGAGCATCCATTATAGCTGTTTCAATGAAGCTCGAATATTGCTTGATAAAGGAGGTTGACAATTCCGTGAAGTTAGTGATTGAGCCAGCTGCTAAGGAAGCGGACCAAAGCAAAACCGGTCCGCATAATCTTTCTGCAAACAACTTACAGTACCCGGCATCGGCTTCATGAGGCTGGAGATCCACACGGCTGGCAGTGAGCAGGAAACCTTTAAGGTGAACCGCCAGATCTCCTTTTCCTTCGTAGCTCGAGAAAGTTATCTTTCATGTCTCCTTAACACGAACTTTAGCTATCTTAGCCGAGAATGGGGTTTGCTTGGACTCCTCGATTACTCGAGAAATATCTGGTGCCGAGGTAGTGGCACTGTGCACCACAGAGCGCATGTCTCGGATCTCGTCCTGCATGCGGTGGATCTCAGGATTGGAAACGTAGCTTAGGGTTAAGTTCTCCGGAGGAAGATTCCCCCCTACAAGCAGAGGGATCCGAACTGGAATTTTCGAAGAACCGGCGACTTCGATTTGCACCGGGGGCGATTGTCTCCGGGATGTGATGGTGCTACCCGAGAGGCAGTTGGAGGTAGGAAAGTATCTCCAGGGGCGTCCTGTTGCGGAGTTAATAGTTGGTTGGTGCCAGCAAAATCTAGGGCACGCCGCCGTGGATTTTGCTCGGAGGAAAGGAGGTCAACACGATCGACGTATGCGCAGTGCGAGGTTGAGAGATCGGCGACAGAAGTGGCGATCGTCTCCAACCGAGTTGACACTTGCCCCTCCAGACCGTTGAAACGATTGGATAAGGTGGCGGAAGCTGCTTACTGGCGCTCTGGTTTCTCCGCCAAATCCTGCAATAATTTTGTATTGTTTCCAAAGTTACCTATTTGGAGGATTCATGAGCCATGGTAGCGTTGTATAGCGTAGATCTGACAGAGGTTGGAACTATTGAGAGTATAGGTAGTAAATGCCCCCTCCTTCTAGCGCCAAATGTGAGAACCAAAACTAGATTCTCCTCTCGAAGTGTTTTGTGGACGAAGGGGCTTAGGTTATCCCCAACGCAGGGTTCTTAGAGAGGTTTTAGTGGAGAAAAAAAAATCAGATTAAACAAAAAAATGTAAGAGGGGCGCTGATATTACATACTCTTTTATGGTTTAAGAGCTCGTATGTGTCAAGTGTTCGTTGGCTGGACAAAAAAATAGAAGAACCAAAAAACATTTGTTTCACACGATTAATTTTTTTTCCCTCTCGATCTCTCTCTCAACTGTTTCTCTCTTGATAGTCCAGTCTTGATAAAAGGAAGGAGAAGGATATGTTACAGCTGTGGAATCAGAGGCGATTGTGGTCGGAGGAGGGACGAAGCGGAAGGGATTTAATCTCGGAGGCAAATCGGAGGATATTGATTTGAGTTTGGAATCAGGTCATTCAGATGAGGTTGAAACAATTGGAATCGAAGGGTAAATTTCTCTGTTTAGTAGATTGAATTCGCAAATAGTTAGGAGGGATTAGGGTTGTTTGGATTTTGATCGTAAATTTGGGATTAGGGTTTGTTGTTCGAAATTTTAGGGTTCTTGCCTGTAAATGAACAACATTATTTAGGGAGGAATTGATTGAAGTGGTGATGGATTTAGGGAGGAAGCCATTAGCTAGATTCCCTTTCGGCGATTAGGTGATCTCAGAGCAGCCTGTTACACACCAGGATCTGAAGCTTGCAGTATCAAAGGTCTCTCATCTAATACATGCAACTAATTTTTCAAATGTTTTACCTTATTCTAGTTTCTGATCTATACTGTTACATTCCGTGTTTGAATCAAATGTTTTTTGATGAATTTGAGCTGATGAGGAGAGAAATATTTTCAATCTAGGTTGGTGATTTTTCTGATGATAACCGATCAGGGATTGACAGATCTTTGCATCGTATAAGCGCTATATGTAATCGGAAACTGCAAGTAATTGGTCTAACATGTCGAGTGGGTCGAGCTGTATCCGGAAGTGCAGAAATTATAAGAGACTTGGTTGAAGGAGGAGGATCCATCTTGGTTATAGGATCTCCTGGACTGGAGGGCCTGGATGTAGCAGTGAGCTGGCTGTGTTCTACGAGAATGGTCCTTTCAAGATTACTAATAACATGTCTCTTACTTGGAATGAGTATGGATGGGATCAGGTATTATTGTTACCTTCTATAATTATCCTTGTAATCTACTATTTCCCAAACCGCTTTAATCCTCTGGATATTTGCACATGAGAGTTGATTTGAGAATTCGTGTTGCAGGTTTCCAATCTTCTGTATGTTGACCAGCATGTTGGAACTGGTTTCAGCTTTACTACAGACAAAAGTGATATCCGTCATGACGAAACTGGAGTTAGCAATGATCTATATGATTTTCTGCAGGTTTGATCACTGGAATTTCTCTTGAATTCCTTTTTGTTCTGCATTTTCCTGCTTTCAAGCTATGAATTGGATACACATGTGATTATGTTTCCTGATATAACCTCAAACATTTCCTCTTTTTATGAATTTTACTTGTCATTTCTTATGTTTTAATGTTTCCTATGTTTTAAATTTTATGAAATGCAATAATTTTATAAAGATATATCTCAAATGCAATGCAATAACTTCATATTCTAATTTAAATTTTTTATTTTCAAAAAAAAAAATTACTTAAGAGACTCAAAATAAGAACCCACAAGAGTTGGAAACTAATGGTCCGAATGGTGACCGCGTATTTGATTGTGTGGGAAAAGCGGTTTTAGAGTGCGGTACGGATCAACTGTGGTACATGCGGTTTGCGGTACAAGTGCGGTTTATACAAAATAAGTGGTACATAAAAAAGTTTTTTTGGTAAAAAAAACTATTTGCGGTACGGGTATCATATTATTTTGATATAGTTAGTATAGTTATATATATTTAACTTGTTTTCTACTAATAAATAAACATTTTTATATATTTATGAACTTTAAAATACCTACAAAATAGCAAAATATATTATAATTTAAATTGATTATTATTGATTTAAATGTTAATGAACTAACATATTGATCTAATATATATAAACTTGCTTAAAACTACTTAATTATGCATTATTGGTTTAATTTGTAATGATAAAAAATCAAATTTATTTAAACTAAAATTTAACTTTTATGTACATATTTTTATGCACAATTAAAATATATTTATATTTATAATTTATTAGCTTTTTGGTATTTACAACATATGTAAATTATTCTTATTTATTTTATTATTTGTAATATAATTATTTATTGCATAAACATCTTTTTTTTTTTACTTAAAACAATATATTAGTTACCATAAACCTTATTTTAATACAAATTTAGATAATCATTAATGGATCATTTATAATAAAAAACAAAAGGAAAGTTGATTTATGGTGATCCGCACCATATTTGGAAAACATTCATTAACGGAGCGTTTTTCATTTAACAAGACAGAACAAAAACTTAATGCAGTTTCCCTTTTTTGTTTTTTACAAAACCGCAAATTAATGTAAATTGTATGAATGGTGTAATAAATGCGGATTTCCCTTTTTGTTACAAAAACGTCCCCCTTTTCGATCACCATTCAAGGCCTAAACAAAAAGAGGGACTACACCTCTAAAACGAATTTGCTTCAGTGACCACAGAAGTGACTGATCTCAATATCAGAGCCGTGCAACAGTAATAGAAAAAGAAGCCGTCACTTGCGGCATCCAATTTTGAAAAAAAATAAGGGCATATAAAACTTAGTAAGGTCATATTAATATAGTTTATCCCTAATAAAAATATATAAATGTGAAAATATGGGTTCATAAATTTTTTTTACAAGTTACACCGTTAGAAACGAAATATAGATTTCTACAATATGATTTTAAACATACTTATTATATTATTTAATTAAAAAGAACTAGTTACATGACATACTCTATGCTTATTTAAACAATTAGGATTACAAATTTATTTTCGATAGCTTTCTATTTTGTCATTAAGATTTTCTCATCTTTTGATTATATGGTAATACAGTGACAAATTTTTTCTTCAACGTCTTCTCACCAGATTGATTCTATAAAAATAACCTAATAACTAAAGTTATCAAATCATGTTCTGTTAATGTTTGAAAACTAATATTTCATTTCAGTTTGTTTTTTTTTTTTTTTTTTTTGTTATATGTAGCCTATCAAATTAAAACATTAAATACATATCAGTTTTTTAATGTTATGTGGACAAAGCATAACGAAAAAGAGAACGTTTAATCAATTGCTCGATTTTTTTTCTTCATCGTCGTGACACTTATCTTGAATACTCATCTATCTTCTTCTTCGGCACCTTTATACCAATTTTTAATTAATTTTATTTTCATAAATTTATTTATACAATACGATTATGTGCATAAAACAAAATCAACATTTTACTTGAATTTTTTTAATAACTTTGACTACTAAAAAATTTATGTGTAACTAAGTTATACTAATGTATATTATCATAGAATTTATAAATATTCATAAATGATGTTTTTATTAAAAGTCAAAGAGGTTTAAAGAAACATATCGTTATAACTTAATTCTATTTTGATCCATATATTATAACAAATATATGTTTTTTAAAACTTACATATATTTATTACAAAAAAATAATTAGGGATATGTGCGATAATTTTATATTATTAAGCTATTATATATTTAGCTTTACACAAGCAAATATACAAATTATGAAATTAATAAATAGTTGACCAATACAAGAAATCAAATAAATAATTAGGATAAACATTTTATTGAATATTTTTGATTTACTTAACATATCATTATGAGAACTGATTTTGTGATTCTCTACTTTTTTGTAAGTTTTTTCAGACTTACTGTTAGACTTCCATCCCATGATCCCAATAAAAGCATGTAGAAAATGATTTTGATCACTAATCCTCTTGCTTTTTATGAAGGAAACATGTACATGGAGCATAATTTTAAACTATATAAGATTAGCTTTTTTTTAAGTTTTTTTTTGTATGAATTAAAATTCAAATATAATTTAAGAAAACTATCCCACGACATAGCGCAAGTGATAGTTAATTTTTACAAACGTTTTTATTTTGTATAAATTAAACGAATATATTTTATTTTTGTTAGCTTCTTATATACCTTTGCACGGCTCTGCTATTATATATGAAGAAATCAATATGATTTTTATTAGATGTGTGACGACACAAACTCATTCGAATCTCGTTAAATCGATTAGCTTAATGTATTTTGTTTTCACGTATGACATGTCTAGAGAGTTGTGATGTTAATTATTTGTGATCTCAAATAATATGTAACTAGGCTTGAACCCACGGTACACTATGGGACGAACTATAATTATATTTTTAAAATTAAAGTACTACTTTTTTTTTCAGCAAAATAAATTGAGGTACTAATTAAGTAGAACTTGTATGTATAGGAAGGAAAGAAATATATATTAATATATATGTAGTTTGATTAAGGAGCTAAAATGGTACATCAATATTTTTTAAGGATTTTAAATTTTTTTTTTTTTTTTTTTTT
>NC_025698.1:28957249-28962776 GCF_000633955.1 Camelina sativa | reverse complement strand
TTTTTTTTTTTTTTGGACAAAAAGGATTTTAAAGTATGTAGAGTTTAATATATAAATTTTTAAAGGATCATAAAGTATGTAGAGTTTACTATATAAACATTACTTGTTTTTATTATAATATGTATAAATTATGTAATATATTGTTGTAGTTTTGTAATTATAAATTAGTAGTGTGATCTGGAATTTTAAATTTTTTAAAAATGAGATGGTTGTTAAAAAAGATGCAGAAATCATCTTATAAAATCCACGTGTAAATAAGATGCATGTATCTGCCTCGCTAGAGTTCACAGGACACACATATATTTTACTTAATTTTTTTTTCTTCTAATATTGTTATTCCAGTATGCCTTGTGAAATATATATTAAAAGAAAAATGTAATATATTAATAAAAATTAATTTTAAAATAATTAATACAAATATTCAAAAAACAGCAGAATTTGCTTATGCTTTATAAAACCCATTTTTAAAAATCTATTTTTCCGAATTAGATTATTTAGACCCGTACTCGCATCCATCCGCAAGCTTTTGTTATACTAAAAAGCTTAAAAGTGAATAATAATTAACAATGCCATGCAACATTTGTTCTTAAAAAAGGGTGATAAGTATATCCCTAAAATAGTTAATGTTCATCTGCCAATCATACCTATGTGACTACACCAGCGGCTGTTCTCGACTTCGGATGCTGATGTGTCGGCTGCCTCTTTTTCCTCTTCGCACCTGAATGCATAGGCTTGAAGGCAAAGCTTCTAATAAAAGTTCTTATAGCTTGTTTTGAAATTTGTTCTAATAACACACTTTAGTCCACTGGTTTGTGTGCATCATCTTTGCTTTGCAGGTCCTGGGTTCGAAACGTAGCTTTAATATATGACTAAATCAATATGATTTTTATTAGATGTGTGACGACACAAACTCATTCGAATCTCGTTAAATCGATTGGCTTAATGTATTTTGTTTTCACGTATGACATGTCTAGAGAGTTGTGATGTTAATTATTTGCAATCTCAAATAATATGTAATTAGGGAAATGTTATTATGCATTTTCAAGTAATATGTTACAATAATATATTCGGCAGTTTAGTACTAGACCATATTTATTTCTTATTTCACCAATTGACCATAAATATAACTTTGACTGAGATATAATAAAAATATATATTTCACTTTTTTAACGGTTTCAAAGGAACAATACTTTATATTTATGGTCAATTAGTGAAATAACAAGTATTTTTATGCCTTTGCTATTCATAATCAAATACTCAATTGATGCGAAAGTTCTTTCAGGAGCTAACATCTGAGGAGCGAATGTATTTCTTTGGGTTACATGATATTTTGACACTAATGTTCAAATTTGGTGCTATTGACACACTAATATTCAAATCTGGATGAAATACATTAAGCCAATCGAGATTGAACTCTTGAGAGAAGAACAAAAACCAATCACAATCACATAGAACTTTAGAAATGAAGAATGAAATGTTGTGGAGAAGATCTATTTCCCTAGTATACTGATTCGCTAATAACCATACATGTTTTCTTTTCAAACTAGATATCATGAGTAACAATACATCTGAGGGTATCCAGTTTTATAAATCTTTCAATGAGATTGGAGGCCTACTGATGATGATGAGACCAATTTTTGGGATGATTGACGACCAAAAAAATTTCTATTTCTAACAAAATCATAACTATTTTATAAACCAAAATTCCATAATCAACGCTCAATCAATCTTTCGTCATATATTGAATTTTTCTCATAAATCAACCATCATTCATTCTAAATCAGCAAACTATCCATTTCTGTTAAGCGTATCCAAGATTTTTTACTTTCTAAAAAAAAACTTTCTCGCACCTAACGTTAAGATCTCTTATCAGTAGCATTAATATTCAAATCTGGATGAAATGATAAGGGTTATGAAGTGTTCGTGAAGCCCAACAACACACAAACCAGGTTATAAATCAAAGGACGCGGATCCTTGTCATAAACAGATTGGGTAGTGTTGATGGTTGATTTCTAACAAAATTACGCCTTTCAATTTCAATTGTCTTTTAGTAAACATTCTTCTTCATAACTAATTAAGTGGCAGTTAAAGTTTTTAGCAATTTTTTATTTTGTATTTCTCTTTTAATTATATAGAGATATGATTTTTAATAGATGTGTGATGACACAAACTGATTCGAATCTTGTTAAGTCGATTGGCTCAATTTATTTTGTTTTCACGTATCCCCAAATCGTCTTAAGATATTGGAAAATCTCGAGATTTGATATAATAAAAAATAAACGTCGAAACAAAGTGTCCGTAGCATGGAGGGTACGGCTGGCCAGTTGGGACAGCCGGCAGCCCATGCTTTCGCATTTATCTCACCGAGTCATTTCTATCTACTTTCACTTGCCACACTTTCAAAGCCATTAAATTAAGGAAGAAAAGTCGCATTGATATGAATATGACACGTAATAGAAGAATGATATAAAGTCAGTGGGGGATATGGTGGGTGGGTCATTCTGTACGAATGGACCCGTACGGCTTATTATCTCCTCCTCAAAAACTCATTTCACATGATTTACTAACTCCTACTCTTTAAAATACACATATCCCTATAATTCATTCGAATTATAACCCCATGCGCAATAATATGTACTTATGTAGATGAGATGAATTACAGCTAGCAATTCCGAAGGTTGAGGACTTGAGAACATTCCTTATACTCAGGCCCGGCTTAGAGGTAGTCCTGCTTATACTAGGCGTTTTAACTTCCCCATCATCTTTCTCTTTGCCTAGAACCAAAGTTCATCCATTTGCTCGTATCAAAGACTATATATAGCAAGTAAGTTTTCTGTACTAGATTACTCATATAGTTCAGAACTTCAGATACAACTTTCAACTCATGGTTAAAAGAAAAAAATCTTCAAAAAATAAATGAAAAGAAGCAGTGAGAAATTGACAATGAGACACATTTGGTGTCACGGAATTACATTTGTACTACTGTCCCTACTTATTATATATATTTAACTCCAAATACGTTCCCCGCAGTTTACGCCTCTTTTTTTCCTAGTTTTTATATTTATTTGTATAACTATATTTTAGAAAACTTTCAAACTGTAGTTTTGGATTTATCCTTATTTCGAATTTATCGATAACTATATTTTATATAACTTTCATACTATAGTTTTGGATTTATATACTTAAAAAAACCTATCCTATTGTCCACGGCAACTGCAGAGAGCTACGTACGACCTCTTTCCCACGAAACCACGAAATATATTTATGATAGGACTTAAATATTTTCGTTTTGAATCGGACTTGTCTACTAATAAAAAGATTTTATAATAAGTGTACCTAGCAAGTACTACTCCTTTACCCTCGTCTCCCTATATATAAGGAGGACCTTCTCGCTCTCTTGGCTCTTGTAATTACATTACTGTCTACTCTGTCTTTGGACGATGAAACAGCTAATCCGCCGTTTATCGCGGGTCGCTGACTCAACACAGTATAGTCTCCTCCGGTCTGATCAATCCCAGCGTGGCCGCACCAAGAAGGAGAAAAACAAATCTTGGGTTCCCGAGGGACACGTGCCTGTCTACGTAGGCCAAGAGATGGAGCGGTTCGTGGTGAATGCGGAGCTGCTCAACCACCCCGTGTTCGTAGCGTTGCTGAAGCGGTCGGCTCAAGAGTATGGATACGAGCAGCAAGGAGTGCTTCGAATCCCTTGCCACGTGCTTGTGTTTGAACGTATCTTGGAGTCTCTCCGTCTCGGACTCGCCGAGTCACATGAGCTTCACGATCTCTTTTGAGGAATAGGATCGTTTCTACTGTCTTGTGTCTTGTGTTACGTACGTACTTAGGTTTAGGTGTAGATCTGAAGTTTTGGCTGTTCAGAAACAGAGTTATGTAAATACCTATCCTATATATATATAATGTTTATTTTGATGATGGGGTTCTATTCTATATGTGACAAAATCGAGATTTAAGGTTCTTTAATCGAGATTTAAGGAATCACCGTAATTAAGATGTCTCCCATAAGTAGTGGCAAGCCAACAGGTTCTTTAGCTGCTTCCCAAACTTGGAGGAATAGATCAACCTCACAATATCAAGGAGTTTATGTATGTTATGTATCTACTACCATGTTACTTCACCTACACAACCACTTTCGTAAGTCACCCAATTGATTAGCTTTTAGAAACCTAGATATTTAGTTACTATCATGATACATACTGTACATACTATAATAAATCATGATTAAAACCGTACGTAATAGAAAGAATCGAGCATGGTTCTTCAACGATATGATGGATTTTCGGGACACTAATTAGTTTACCAAGAAGTAATATTCTAACATAGTTGATTAGTAGATTCTGAATTCTAGTGATACATGTGCCTTCTTTGTTTATAAAAATGAAAAGTCGTATAGTCAATGTCACCACTCACCATGGTCAACACGGCAGCTCAAATCTACAATATAGAAATTAGGGATACTTCAAAATTGAAAATACAACACGGCTACCATAAATTATGATAGTAAATAACTAAATATACATTAGTCGACGTCTCAATTTCACTAAACCAAAGGGGAATTAAAACATAAGGAGATATAATTCACTAAAACTAGACTACAATTAAACTTGGGAAAATTTCATTGTACCTTCTAGAAAATTCTCAATACAAAATCTCATGTCACAGTTTGTGAGTCGTTGCGACTCAATTTCGCACGTGTCAATTATCCGCACGTGTCAAGTCAACCGCGATTGAACAATTCTCCCCCAAGGGGCTGCGCCATTTCGCCGAAGAGAGAAGCCTTGAAGTGGTGACCTGAGAGATCACACAAACTACGCCATCACACGCCCTTTCATCATCATCATGTGGAGAAGAATCGTCTCTTCTCATCTCAAAACCCTAGCAACAGCAGCCGGTTCCGCCGCCGCCGCCTCTGCTTCTTCTTCCTCTCGCCGATTAGTGGTCGTCTCCAATCCCGTTGGTCTCCATCACTCCACCACCCGATCATCCATTTCCGCATCTTCATCTGTTTTCCCTCGCCATTTCAGCTCCGAATCAGGTACTATTATTAACAAGCATTTTTCTCTCTTGTTGTAATGTTGTTAGTTACCAGATCTTTTGCGTTGATTAGTTTTATATACGTGTCTGGTGGATTGAACAGTGAGATTAAGATTTTGAAAAAATCTGAGATTTTGGTCCCAGAGATAGTTAATGACATTAATGTCAACATCGATTCTGAATAACTAAATGCTTTTGCTTAAGATGGTTTTTTATCTTTCCATAGTTTCATAGATTTTGTTGTTCTCTGTAAGTACTGAATGTTCTTTATTACGTTTGTATTTTTTGCAAGCAGAGACATCTGTGAAGAAGAATAATGTACAGGATGTAATGCCTATCGCAACTGGACATGAGAGAGAGGAGCTTGAAGCTGAACTTGAGGTCATTTACTACTTATGTTTCTGTATATATATATATGCAATTTAAGCTTTTGAGCAGACACACTTAGTAGTTTTGACTTTTTTTTTTTTTTTTTTTT